>NC_133361.1:32111810-32393323 GCF_049309525.1 Garra rufa | reverse complement strand
TGCAAACAGTTTTACCATTTACTGCACAATGTTATTCTTCTCGTTATTCCCTATAGCAGATAATGGACTGGAAGTCTCGCCTACAGGCTTACTTTCGCGTTGAAGAAAAAGGTGGACAGGCGTAATAGTATGTCAGTGAGACTAAAATAACACTGGGTAGAGAGAGGGTCTGTTCTGGAGGTGACAGTACTGCTGTGAGCAGAACCTCCTACACGCTCAGTTGGACACTGTGAGGCACCACAAAATTGTTCTGAGACTTCCAGTGCTCATTTGACCACAGCTCTACAGGGGCCCCTGAACACAATGGATCTAATGACACTGGAGCTCGTCCATATCACAGGCACAACACCTCCGGCAGCACCCCTCGCTTTGGTTTATTATAAAATCACAATAAAATTAAAACATCCTTGAGTCTATTTTGCATTAAGCAATCAATCATAAATGCTAACGTCGGTGGGACAGGACTTAAATGAGTCTCTCGAATAATTGCGCAATCAATGAGAAATAGCGCCGTGAATGCTGATTTCTCCGTCGCCCACTACTCACTTATTATTGGCTTGTTCCTCTGTGTAGTAATTATTTCATCATGAATGGAGGGGGAACGTTCGTGCGTGGCCTGCGTCCCTGCGTGAACATAGCGCACCACAATCAATCGACGCACACGGGCGTTTGCTGAGGCACAAGTCCCTGTGGGATGCATCAATGTACGTGGGAGGCTAAGTTGAATGGAACAGAATGACATTGTGTGCTTGTGTTGGGGGTAGAGAGTAAATTCAGATTAACTCGAATGATTCATGTGGTTCATTTGTAAATCATTTATGTTTGCACTTACATCACGGTTTTGTCAGTTCCCCGGATGCACAGCCATATTTGGCGATACTCGGATGTAAACAACAGCATTGATTGCACAATTAATGTACTACTGAATTCTGCTAATTTATGCTGTCTAGACCATGGAAAAAATGTGTGGAAGCTGCTAAATCATGTAGAGAAGGACTATAGATAACTATAGTTAAAAACTATAGTTAATATTTGGTAAAGATTCGTACAAGTGGTGATAATTAAGATATTAGCCTAATATTTCACCTACTTGCCTGGAAATGATAAGAGCAAACACAAATATTGTCAAGAATCTAGCCCTGGAAATCCTGGTTCAGTTTGGCCAACTACAAACGCCTTTTGTTCCTCAGTTTTTCACAATCTTCTCCTTGATTTGTTATAACATTTGGAAGTCTATGGTACTCCAAATGATTTTCCAGGTCCAACCAGTTAGTACAGCCCAAAATGACAATAAATAACCATTTTCAGCAGCAATAATCAGCTAAATTTGTGAGTTTCATTTGGTTCAGTGGCATTGTTTACATTCAGTGTCAGCAAAATGGCCATTGATGCCGCGTCGTGAAAACACACTATAAAAGATTAAAGTCCAGGATATAACAATTAAGGGGCGACACTGCAGGCAAAAATGCTGTTTTTTTCATGCACCCATCAAGTTTGAGAATTGTTTTTTTCAGACTAGTGGTAAGAAAACAACCGAAAAACACTGTTAAGCGTTTCTTTTATAGCACTTTATCTATTTGTGTCAATAGATTTCAATTGCAATGTATATTTTTAAAGCCTGTTTTCTCAAAATTCGTTTTTTCTTTTATATTGGGCCATAAATGTCCACTTCAGTAACCCTTACACACACCAAACTTTACATTTTTATTTCTGTCTATATCCTGAAGGGATTTGTTCATATATAATTTGCTTGATTTTATACAACATGTTATTCCCAAAAAAAGATAAGAAGTTAGTGATTAGTAATTTAGTGTTTCCTGTCTGTTCTAAGTGTTTTTCTGAATTATGTCGTGACAAAATGAGATACCCAAAAATCCCTTTGTAAAAAAATGTTCACTCTAATATGTCAAAAAATTTAAACAAGAATTTTCTGGACTTCATTCAGTATTTACATTTTTGTACTAGAAATGTTTGCAAATGAGCTCATATTTCATTAAATGATGCCTCATTTGCATATTTAAACCTAACATTTTAGAAAAGCTGTAATACAACATTTTTTTACAACTGGGTAAGGTGATAACTATTAGTTTTTTTTTTTTTTTTTTACCCTATTCACCTGCAGTGTCTCGCCTTAAACAGTGCAATTCTCAAGAGAGAATTTCCTACTATGTAGGTTTTGATAAATAAGAATACTGATTTAGTTTGATTCAATGAACCAAATGTTACCTCAGCTATTAATAAAACACTCTGTATTATGCTGTAGATTTGTGTGGCCATATTGGCGATACTCGGTTGTAAACAGCATGGATTGCACGGTTAATGTACTACTGAATATGTTGTTCTACTAATTCATGATGTCTAAACCACGGATTAAATGCGTGGAAGCTGTTAAATCATATAGAGAAGGATATAGTACGCAGGAAAGGGCGCAATATTTTGACAAACTGAAGTTAATATTTGGTAAAGATACATGAGCAGTATTAATTAAGATAGTAGTCTAATATTTCACCTACCTGACTGGAAATGAAAATAACAAACCTGAATGTTGTCAAGATTCTTGCCCTGGAAATCCTGTATCCAGTTTGGCTAGCCACAAACGCATTTTGTTCCTCAAGACAGTTTTTTGCACTCTTCTTCTTGATTTGTTAAAACTTTTGACAGTCTATAGTAACTACTACAAATGTTTTTCCCAGTCCGACCTATTAGTACACCCCAAAACATGATAATAATTTACCATTTCACCAGCAATAATCAGCAAAATATGCGAGTTTTGTTCGGTTCAGTGGTATTGTTTACATTCAGTGTCGCCAATAGGCCTATGTTCAATGAATGACGCGTCGTGAAAACACTTTTAGGTAAAAAAAACAAAACAAAACAAAAAACAATTAAATGGTCAGTGCAAATCTAAAGAGAGAATATGCTACTATGTAGTTTAGATAACGAATATTGACTTAGTTTGATTCAATACACCGAAAGTTACCTCAGCTATTAATAAAGCACAATCTGTATTATGCTGTACACCCGCACAGATGTACACAGCAGGAAAATCTCTTGATCATTTTTCATCAAGTGCTGTCAGGCGAGGAGCAGCTTGCAATAAATCATATGCAACTAGGCCACCCATATTTATAAGTATCTACTACATCAGTAACCAAAGTTCAAGCATACCAGGATCAACCTAAAAACAGCAGCCACTTATTAGTGCATATTGTTAGCACAAATTTCATATCACATTTACTAAAAGATTTTTTGGGGTTCCTCCCGAGAGAAAACACCAAGTCTCTTGCAACTTGATTGAGTTACCGTTGGTCTCTGTATTAGTGGCTGACTGTTTTCTTAGAGATTACTGTGAAAAGAGTGCCATCTGCTGTACAGTTATATGAAGCACAAAATAAAATGCAGCACCTGCTGACCGTTAAGGCGACACAATGCTGTCTCATTAAAATATGTTCAGACCTCAATATAAAGAAGCAATTATGCATTCACAATGGCACACTAATACTATAAGAAAGTGATTAATAAGTTCAGATAAGAGAAATTACAAGTAATTTGTTAGCCCCTTCAGTCAGCTACCTATCAAGACTTTTAATTAGAGCTTGGTTATTCTCATATACTTTGCCAAAAATGACTTTGGGACATTTCTTTATGGTTTATATGCACAAGCAGTTACATACTGACCTTTAAGATTAATAATGGTGTCCTCATACAAAGCCTTGATTAAAGGATATTTAAAAGCACAGCGTAAAGCTACATTTGGGACATTTAGTTTTGGAAACCACTTTAGAAAATGTGCATTTGGGTAAATGTCTTTTGGTTGCTGCTAGTTTAGTCTTTTATTCTCAAAAGATCCTTTTAGAGGAAGTTAAGTCACATTATAGGCCACTGCAAGGATAAATTATGTATCAAAAACTATTGAATTTGGGTAAAGCCAGCTAAAACCTGCATTTAACAGATCAAGAAAACCTACATGTTTGTTTCACTAAAGTGCTCTACAATCAAATAATCTAGTTGAGATATGTGAATGCTCATACAATATTCTAAGTAAAGACTACTTTTATTATAGTCTAAAGACAAAGAGGAAGTTCATTTAGCACAAATACAGGAAGTCACACAGGAGTAGGATGTCTTAACACATGTGCACTTTTATTGGAATTGAATTAGTCAGTGTACAGGTTGGCCCCACCAAATGTCTGGCACCGCCACGTTCCACACAGCTTTTACAATATGCCCAGGGGGAATGGAAACCTTTACATCTTGAATGGTAAAGCTTCGTTTTTTGGAACAAAGGAAAAAAAACAAAACAAAAAAGTAACCCAAGATTTTAAGGCTGAAAGTACAAAAACCCAGACATTGTTTTGTTACATAATTTACATACAATACTACAATGTTAAGTATGCTCCCAATTTCTGGGCAGCCTTCATAGAGGCAAATAAGTTTCGGAACAATGCATTTAACAAACATTTGGAATGACTAAAGAAAAAAAAAAACCAAAACATTGAGTCCTCAGATGCATTGTAGAACTTCGGGGATGCTTATTTGCCAAAAAACATTGCCGTCACCTTCACCGTTCCAGTTTTTAGATCCTGAGTCAAGCGCCAAAAAATAACAAAAGCCATGCCAATGTTGTCGTTTGAAGTTTTTCTCTGCGCAGTTTGAGTCGGCGTGAAGTGGTAACAGTCCGTTTAGAAGCATTTGCGGTGGACGATGGATGGTCCAGACTCGTCGTACTCCTGCTTGCTAATCCACATCTGCTGGAAGGTGGACAGGGAGGCCAGGATGGAACCTCCGATCCAGACAGAATATTTACGCTCAGGTGGGGCAATGATCTGTGGAGAGATGAACCATTAGCCACAAGTGTTCAGCAAAAGACTGATACAAAAGGTAACGGTCAAAGCTCAGCTCACCTTGATTTTCATTGTGCTGGGGGCCAGGGATGTGATCTCCTTCTGCATCCTGTCAGCAATGCCAGGGTACATGGTGGTACCACCAGACAATACAGTGTTGGCATACAGGTCCTTACGGATGTCGACGTCACACTTCATGATGGAGTTGAAGGTGGTCTCGTGGATACCGCAAGATTCCATACCTGTGAAAGAAAGATGAACGGTTAAGCCAAGTTCTTCCAAATCATTCTCAAAGCACATACACAGGCCAGATAATGCATGTCAGGACACCTACCCAAGAAGGATGGCTGGAACAGGGCCTCTGGGCACCTGAACCTCTCATTGCCAATGGTGATGACCTGTCCGTCAGGCAGCTCGTAGCTCTTCTCCAGGGAGGAGGAGGAAGCAGCGGTGCCCATCTCCTGCTCGAAGTCAAGAGCCACATAGCAGAGCTTCTCCTTGATGTCACGGACAATTTCCCTCTCGGCTGTGGTGGTGAAGCTGTAGCCTCTCTCGGTCAGGATCTTCATGAGGTAGTCAGTCAGGTCACGGCCAGCCAAGTCCAGACGGAGGATGGCGTGGGGCAGGGCGTAACCCTCGTAGATGGGCACAGTGTGGGTGACACCATCACCAGAGTCCATCACGATACCAGTGGTACGACCAGAGGCATACAGGGACAGCACAGCCTGGATGGCAACGTACATGGCGGGGGTGTTGAAGGTCTCGAACATGATCTGGAAAGAGAGTTTGGGAAGTTAACTTTGATGCTCAAAAGGGTTACAGCACACCATCCACACATCCATGCAGAGGTTAGTTGGAAATCAGAGAGTAAAGAAAAAAGTGCAGAAAGATTGATAGTGTGGGAGAAAACTGCAAAACAGGCAGGCAAAGTATAAATAACCTGCTGCTTCCAGCAAAAGATGAGAAACTCAGGAGCTCAGAAGACACAAAGCCTGGAGGAAGTGAACGAACGAATGAACAGGAGAACTTAAAGAGATAACAAGAGGAGAGATGTCCAAGGACTATTTGATGGCAAAAACCAACCTGTGTCATCTTTTCCCTGTTGGCCTTGGGGTTCAGGGGGGCCTCTGTGAGCAGGACGGGGTGCTCCTCTGGGGCAACACGCAGCTCGTTGTAGAAGGTGTGATGCCAGATCTTCTCCATGTCGTCCCAGTTGGTGACAATACCGTGCTCAATGGGGTACTTCAGGGTCAGGATACCTCTCTTGCTCTGAGCCTCGTCACCAACGTAGCTGTCCTTCTGTCCCATACCAACCATGACACCCTGTAAAAAGAGAAAAGCATGTTAATTTAGATACAAGTTAAGGAACTACAAAGCAAAAAAAAAAAAATACTCATTATTCATCATTAAGCCTTAGGCTCTTACCTGATGTCTGGGGCGACCCACGATGGATGGGAAGACAGCACGGGGAGCATCATCTCCAGCGAATCCGGCTTTGCACATACCGGATCCGTTGTCAACAACCAGTGCGGCAATTTCATCATCCATGGCTGAACTGTAAAAGAATGAGAAAAACGTTTAGAAGTGCATAGCTGCCACAAGAAGAGCGTGTCAGTGAGCATGTGACCATGTGGAGTCAACTTCCTGTTTCGTGCTGCATTCTACAGTCTGACCGCTAGTGGGTGCTAGAGTGACAATGCGCGCCTCAGATATGCCAGACAAAGGAAGTCCCTCTGCATTCTCTCATTATTACCATAAAAGGCAATGGTTTGAGCCGCTTTGCGGCTGCCGGCGGTGTGGCATTCAGCCAGAGTCGTAGGGTTCAGTAAAAAGGAACAGATTTCGACATTCATCACGCCAGGGGCCACTCCCTAAAATCTACACAAATGAAGTTTCACATCCTCTTCGATCCTCGCCTGGTATCAATTACACAACCGAATTTCGACGGGTGTCTGCCCGAAATTACTGCGTCACAGATCTGCAGTGACTTCAGTGACTGCTTATGATCAGACTTCACACTAAAGCACTTGTGAACGATCTTCCTCAACCCATTCATTTTACAATATATAGCCTTCATCAGTGATATTTTTTTTAAGTGCTTCATCCTACACAATTACAACCATTTAAATCTAATCAGAGCACTTACCAGTTATTAAAACTGACTAACGTTAACTTACATTTGATAACGCTTTGATAGTCACTCAGACATATAAAATACTTGAATAATTAAATTCAGCCTTAAAAGGCTGAAGGACTGCACGCTATGCTATAAGATACTACTTTCACTAAAAGTGACAAACGAACTAAAAAAGAGCTAATAGACGTGTCTTTGATCATTTAGAAGTCAAATGAGAGATTATTAAGATTCATCAGGTTCACAGCAGATGAATACTGGTTAGCCGGCTAGCTAAAGTAGGTCACACCCTGCTGCAGCACTGCCTGCACAAAGAACTTCCCATGCCGGCTAACGTTATCCATCAAGTGTGCAACATGCCTCACTAATCGTGAAAACTGTAACGTTACGAATCACATTTAGAGCTGTTAAATCGTTAACTAGAGTACATCTTAAGGTTAAAAGGGTTGAACGCTTATTTCACACCGGCCCATTCACCGTCATTTCCACCTCATTTTCCACTTCTAACTTAATAACATTACATAGAGTTATAATCATACAAGAGACTTTTATAAAAAATAACCACGTTAATAAAGAAGCTTCTAACGTTAGTTAACCGCAAAAAGACCGGTAAGTTAACTGAGCCTAATAACTCAATCCATCTTTAAACATTCTAATTAAACTTTTGAATCAATATTAAGCCATTAAAAATGTAATAAAAAGCTTAGAAGCCAACTCACCTTAGGTTTGGGGGTTTTGTCGACTTAAGAGAATGGGTTACAAGCAGATGATATTCCGCACTAGCTGCGTGTGGAGGAGCTCAAAGTGAAGCTGAAAAGCTGGGCGCGCTCTTTTATACTACGGCATATGCCCGGCTCTAGCCATAAAAGGTAAACTTTCGGAGTTCTGCGCTCTGATTGGTCCAGCGTCACACACCCGGCTGTCGCGTGCACATTGCTACACTTGCTTCTTGCAACTTGAGAGTGAAAGAAGGGGAAGCTAGACTATTTGAAGAACAAGGCCTAGGCGATTTTGATCGAAAAATTGCCTTTTTTATTTGCTAGTTTTAATACACAGTTTTCCGCGTTCACGTACTCTGTTGTGAGAACGCGAGTGAGGCTTGTTTCAGCCTTTCAAAAAGTCTGTGCAAAGGTTACAAGTGCTAGTGTTGGACACCTCCTTGATCCTGTGTTGTGTTTACAGTCCGCTCTGTAGGTCGTTTACTTATTATTGTATTCACAATAATGACATTATACTTATTTGTGGTTATTTACCAAGTACTTTTCTATGCACAATAGTGGCATTTTTCATTGAAATGAAACGGGAACAACTAGCTGCTCTGAGTTCATTAGGTAATGTTGTCACAGAAAGTTTAGTGAAACCTGGAATGAATCAGGCTTGCATTCTTGTAATTGTGAGTTGCCTACGCAGAATTCACAGGAGTAAAAACTTTACGTGCTTAGGTGTGTGCATATAATGTGTTGATGATAAAAGGAGTGATAGTAGATGTTGATGGCTGTAAGTGGGCCTAACCCAGGTTTATATTTGACATGACGTTAGCATTCTTGTATAGGTCTTGATTATGGAAATGCCTTGTAAGCCTGACACATTATTGGTTTATCATCCATACAGACAAATTAACTTTGACTTATATGTTGGTGAGGTTTTTTAGATAAAAAAAAAAACAGTGCAGGCGTTCATGTTCAACTGTAGTAAAAATATTTTTTGGATATTACCACAGTTTTGAGTGAAGATAAGGCTGTGCTTGAACAGCACTGATGTTGGGTAACTACATGTGACTTTTTAATGTGTAACTTGGGAGTAATGCACATGGCCTTCAATAACAGTTCTAAACAAAAACAGCTGATTATGTCAGAAATCTACTGCTGATATCAAGAGTGGTGTGGTTTTGTGGCTTACAATTTTGGGCACTTTTCCTGTAAAACACATAGAATGTGACCCTGGACCACAAAACCAGTCATAAGGGTCATTTTATTTTTAAATTGAGTTTTATAAATCATACATATACATAATCTGAAAGCGGAATTAATAAAATTTCAATTGATGTATGGTTTGTTAGGAGAGGACAATATTTGGCCGAGACATAACTATTTGAAAATCTGTAATCTTAGGGTGCAAAAAGGGTGCCTTTACTAGTTAAGAGCGTCTATCTACAAGCATGACATATACTCATCAATAAGGGTCTATTCCTCCCATCCCCCAGCATTTTTGTCAAAGAATGCCAAACGTCCATCCCCCCTCATAAGCACACAAGTTGCTGTAAGATAAGCAAATAGCAACTAGGCACCAAACTGTGATTAATGTGATGCGACATGCATCTTGCAATGCAGTCAGTTTTTTACTTTGAACAACCATGCTTTTCTCTTTGTAACTTCTGTAGATTGGACTGGCGTCTTGTTACAGCAGATGTGCTTTTGTGAGTCCATAGTTCCCCTGAGGACCACCACCCTTCCCTGATAGCAGCCTGCCTCCCTCCCACTTCAGCTTTCCCATTCATCTCTAAATAAGGTACTGTCCTAATGATCCTCAGCTTTGCCCTATGACATAAGACGTCCAAAGCAATAACAATTATGTTGTGGGCCGTCACCGCGATAATGCCATTGTACTTCGGAGTGCTGAAGTTCTTATCTCGTTTCTGATACCAATGCTGTCCTAACACTTGCAACAAGATAACATAATTATGAAGTTCTTTCTCCAAGGACCACTTTCTGGGTGTGTGTGGTTTTTGTGAAATCTGTTGCATTTAGAAGTTCGTTG
This sequence comes from Garra rufa, assembly GCF_049309525.1. Lineage (NCBI taxonomy): Eukaryota > Metazoa > Chordata > Actinopteri > Cypriniformes > Cyprinidae > Garra > Garra rufa. Next base: position 32,383,588 of record NC_133361.1, on the reverse strand, counting down.
TCTGGCATGTCAGTCCAATCACAAAACTAGCCTTTTCTTTTGTTCTTCAGTGCTTTTAAGTGTTGAACAGAAATGCTCTTCATTTTGAAACAGAGCAGAAGGCCAACATTTGCCCCCTACAAATAGCAGAAGGACCACAGATTGATTTTAGATTCACTTATACTTGGTGTGTAAAGCCAGATACTCAAGTTAGAACGGAAGTCACATTTACACTGCCAGCTGGCCTCTTGGTCTACAGATTGGATTATCCCCCCCTCTTTATTACCCAAATGGATGCATATGTACTCGTCTATCTCCTTATATGCATGTAAACAAATTAGATACTTTTCTGACTCAAGTATTGTGCAGTAATGGTTGATTTGAGATGCATCTATGACCAAATAATGTTCTGAAGTGATTCTAAGCTGCATTACTGCAGACAGAGAAATCTTTTGTATCTTCGTTTATGCTCTCAAACCACTTGCAACAGGATTTGATACTGACCAAGAAAAAAAAAACACTGTTCCTCATTTGTGTTCCTCAGCATAACAGTTGTGACTGTGTCCTTTCTTACCATACCATAGCTTCACTTCCTCTTTGCTCTGATAATTGGCAGAGGACCACAGGTCCCATTTATGGCTGTCTGCATGTATACAGTTGTCAAACATGTAGAGTCAAACCAAAATTTATTGAGACACCTTCAACATTTCTCACATTATTCACTATAGTTTAGAAAATGGTAATAAAACATGACAAGAACTCAAGAGTTAAACTGTGTCAGAACAAATTAATCTTCATAATGTATAAAGTAGTAAAAATTATAAAAAATTATATCTGGTGTCTGAATAGTTTTTGGTTTCACTGTAGCTTTCCATACCTGTTGAGGCTGGGTTTGGCACCGTTTATCATTTAGAGCAGGGATGGGTCATGCAAACATGATAATTTTGATATTATTTTTACTTTCATGTCAACCCAACCCTGTGTAACTTTAATTTCTTCTGTTGAAAATGTTTTGAAGTGTTTTTGTCTATAAAATGAAAGTCATTAGGGTCTAACACAGTCATTCTGTGGTCAAAAATAGTTCTTCAAAACATTCAGACACAAACATTTTTCAGAATGACTTTTGTTTTCCACAAAAGGAGGAAAGTCATACAAGTGGGATTTTTGAAAAATTTTATTGCTGCATATGTTTTGCCACCTTCTTGTAATGTTTACATGATGCAGTCTGTATAAAATAAAATTCACTGTAGTGAAGTGAAAATCGGGTTGTTTTACTGTTTTGGATCTTTAAATCTCATTCAGGAAGATAAACAAAACTTTATTGAATCATGTTGTTTATTTGAGCAGAGTTAATTTTTTCCCTAATATCCAAATTACCTGAATATGTATATTTGTGCAAACTTATCATATTCTGTTGTGTTGGGCAAAGTTACTTTAAAATGTAATAATGCATTACAATAAGTACCTAATTACATTACTTAGTTACTTTTTATGGAAAGTAATGCATTACGTTACTTTTACTTTACTTTTTTTAGGCAGGGCTTGCTTGTTTGTTTTTAATATAAAAGTACTATTTTTGCCAAATGTAAAAGCCCTTTCACCCCAAAAAGTGAAATGAATATGCTTCAGGCTGAAGGAAATGTAAAATCATGTCTGTACAGTAGAGCACAGGAGAGAAAAGTTCAACACCTTTTAGCAATAAAAAAGAAAACACAAATGTTAGTTTATCTAAAGTTTTTTTTGCTTATTAGTATGGTTGAAATGGATCATAGAAGGCGAGCAGCAAAGACACTGGCTAATAAAATGGGATTAAATACATAATGATTTTTGCTAACATTTAATTTTTGCAGATTTACGTAATATTCTGAATTTGCATTTCACAGTTTGTATTCATTTCGAGTAATACTGAATGTGTTTTTGTGCAAGTGAGATGAGTAAATTTAGTCACATTTAGGCTAGAACTACATTAAGCTGCATGTTTACGCAGCACACACAACACCTCTGCATTTACTCACGATTTCTCTCAACAAAAGGACAGGAGAGCTGTCAGTCAATAAATGGGAAAACTAACTTGTGTTACTTATTTGAAAAATTAACTCAGATATTTTCTTGTAAATTTAAAAGCAATGCGTTACTTTACTAGTTACTTGAAAAAAGTAATCTGATTACGTAACTTGCGTTACTTATAATGCGTTTCCCCCAACACTGCAGCCAAATGCGCCGTGTACAGGAATCAGAATTGATTAGTTCACCTGAGGCATTTTGTTCTTGAATGAAAGGATGTTGCACTTGGGCGGTCACAATTAGAAAAAAGATCAAATCACTCTCAAGTCATATAAAAATCGTTCATGATTGACACAACACTCCACTTTGACTACTCCTAAAGGGCTATTAATGAGATATAAAATGTTACTGATTGCTTATTTTTGAGATATGCATGACTTATCTTGAGAGAAATTCTCCAGAGATTGCATGAAATGCATCTTTACCATTTATGCACATGCATTATCAATGCACGCTTATGATCAGTTGACATACTAGAATGTAGGATTAATGCATTTGGTTCCACTACTGTGTGTTTTTTTTTTTCCAAATGCATTGGGATTTACCAAAATCTGCGAAGGTACTACCATATCGGCCAAATTTTAGCAAAATCTGCTTTTTTATCCAGGACCCTAGGCCTGCTAATCTACCCTCCACCATCTGTCTGCTCGTGAGAGGAGGGCTGAGCAGGGATTGGCCTTGGAATGAGTCAGACGTGCACGGCCACACTCCAGACTCAGTCAGCCTTTAAAAACAGCATGGGAGAGATTATTGTGCCAAGCAGCATAGCTTAAGCCTGCTACAGGAAGTTGAGTAACGCTAGCAGGAAAGAGATCCTGCACCATAAGAGAATTTTACATATCAGAGAGCAGTTTCAACATTCATGACCTTTGGCCAAACATACACCCAATGCAAGATTGAAATGATCCTTGAAGAATATTTGCGCATGTCGGTTACAAATCATCATTGAAGACCTTGAATAGCACATGCAAAATGTCACGATTTAAGGAGTAGTTCACTTTCAGAACAAAATTTTACAGATAATGTACTCACCCCCTTGTCATCCAAGATGTTCATGTCTTTCTTTCTTCAGTCAAAAGGAAATTATGTTTTTTTTTTTTTTTTAAGATTTATTTTTGCCTTTATTGTAATAGGACAGATCAGAATTGACAGGAAGCGAAGTGGGAGAGACATAGGGGCGGGATTGGGAAAGGTCCTCGAGCCGGGATTCGAACACGGGACGCCCGGAGCGCAACGGCGCGCTGCCCACAAGGCTATCGGCGCAGACGGAAAATATGTTTTTTGAGGAAAACATTTCAGGATTTCTCTCCATATAATGGACTGCTATGGTGCCCCCAAGTTTGAACTTCCAAAATGCAGCTTCAAAGGGATCTAAACGATCACAGCCGAGGAAAGAAGGGTCTTATTCAGCAAAACGATTGGTTATTTTCTAAAAAAAAATTGCCAATTTATATACTTTTTAACTTCAAATGCTCGTCTTGTCTAGCTCTGTGTGTACTCTGTGTAGAGATTAAAAAGTATACACTTCTTCCTCAGCTGGGATCATTTAGAGCCCTTTGAAGCTGCATTTAAACTGCATTTTGGAAGTTAAAACTCGGGGACACCATAGAAGTCCATTATATGGAGAAAAATCCTGAAATGTTTTCCTCAAAAAACATAATTTCTTTACGACTGAAGAAAGAAAGACATGAACATCTTGGATGACAAGGGGGTGAGTACATCATCTGCAATTTTTTGTTATGAAAGTGAACTACTCCTTTAATGGCGCTTGCTCAGAGTCATTTTCAAAACCCTCCTAACCCTTCAGCTGATAACTTGTCCTCACAATTAATTTTATGGAAATGAAATGATGTTTCAAATTGGTGGTGTTGTGTTCTGTTGAATTGGGCAAGTAAAAAACATTCTAGCAACCACTGTTTCAGCAAATCTCTGCTAGGTTAGTGTCTGCATATCATACCAGTCATATAGACTACACCGGAAACTTTTATCTAAACTGTAAAGAAAGCTTGCTGTCATTTTGTCATTACTCTCTATTCATCACACCTTTTATTCTCAAGAGTTTCGTAGTAATGTCTGTTGTGCATGAAATATCTGCCATTCCTCAGTGACGTCTCTGTGAAACTGATGAGGTGTGGCCCTCTCAGCATCTCTGGCTAGACTGAGTTGTACCAAGGCCCACCTCTAAAATTAATATCGGCAGAGACCTATGTTTGGGTTATCAGTGCACAAAACATACACATACATACCACTGCCAATCTAATTAATAGCTGAGCACTGACCTAATAATTAACTACTAAGTAAGTACGTCATTTACACAGATTCTCTTAACTCTGAGCTTCAGCAGATCCAGATCTGACCCAGTCAAGTAAATATGTTTATTGAAATATAGCTCCTTCCTTAAAAGATTCAAATTCCACAGCGTGAAAACCAAAGGCCATTGTTAGTTGCCAAATAAGGGAATGACCTACGCACTTCTTACAGGAAGTGAGTTTTTAAGGGATGTCATTTCTTCTGCAAGTTTGCACAGGAAATCACATTCAAATATTGTACTGTGGGAGCGAGCTTAACCAACTAAGGAATGTACAACTGAGTAGTAGATACTTACCGTTTTTCATAATGCCGTGCAATGCACGCCTCACTCTCACTGATGTGTAAAAGACAACATTACAGCACACAAACAGGGATTTTTTAGTACCTAGTAGACATCTGCCCACATCATCTGGGTGCTTCATTATAAGCTCTTGATCAATTGCTGAAAGTAAAGACCATATTTATTATCTAATTGTATTTTCTGATTTTTTTTTTTTGTAAATTAATTTATTTTTTTCTTCACCATAAGGCATTTTATTGATTTGTTCAGTTTTACATGTACATCTCATTTCATCAGTCATTATTGTAAAACCAGAAAAAGAGAGGAAATAGCTACTAAGGTTTTCTGACCTTTTTCCACAATGATTGCAAGTACTTAGCCATTTTTATTGACTTGAGATGCACTGACTCTGCAGTGCAGAAGAAATAGACAAGTCCTTTCTTGTAGAGCAATTTGGGAGCACTTTTGGCACAGGTGTGGCGCAAAGCTCAAAATAATACCCAGAGGAAAAAGTGGCTTTAGTAAATGTATGAAATTGTACATGTACATTTAACAAAGTGTAATGTATTATAATTTACGTGTACTTTTACATAAGAGTGAAATATTTTCATTCACATGCCTATCAAACTATGTATGATATTTGAGTATGAACCCTTGACATCACCAGATATGTGAAGAATTTACATGCAGAGAGATAAGATTCAATATAACGAGTAATTCTGCTTGGCCTGTGATGCGTTTTCCCCTAAAATTTGTCTGCAAAAGATTATTCATATTTATTTCCTCAAGGGCTTTTACTGTAGACGGTTTGTGCACTTTGGCTGGGTTAGGCCTCGCCCTCTGGTCGATGTAACAGCAACCGCCATAAAAGGAAATCTTTAAGTGTGTCACATGGTAACAATGTCAAGAATTCAAGGCCCTTGTCACATGGGACTTTCTCATGGAAATCAGATTGAAACTTCTAGGCCTAATGAATGAAGCAGCGCTTGGTCAGAGATGCTGAGGAGTTTTAATTTAAACAAAGAAAGTTGTTTAACTTTCAAACTGCACAGTGTGAGTCTCTTTCCTTCACACATGATTGCATATTTTAGTATTTGATGTTAATTTCAACCTTCTCAATATACAAAAACATTTCTGGTGTTTATAGCATTTCTTTTAGGTTACAGTTTGAAATCTGTTTTGTTTCTTTTAGTCAAAGCAACAGTGTTTCTCATTCATTTCTTCAGTGAAAAAAAAAACTCAGATCTGCCTCACTATGAGTAAGAAGGAAGTGGTTTTAAATAATGACAGCGAGGTCATATCCATATATAGTCTGCCTTGGCAGGGCAACTATGGCTGATGATGTCTCAACTTTAGATAGCTGATTTCATCTCTCGGTGTTTTGCTATTTCCTATCAACATCATTCGCTAACCTTGCACTTTCACACCCTAACGCTTGACACAATCCATTAAGCCCAGATATACTATCAACAGCCTCTTATTCTTTTTTCAGAATCTCTCTTACTTTTACTCTTAATCTACCGCTCCCATAGGCGCACACGTTTTCATACTCGCATTATGCACGGCCCCTCCTTACACTGTTTAGACAGCAAACAATTACTAGTAGAGAGCCGGTGGGTGGGGCTTAGCTTGATCTCCAACTTCTCAGCCTCCATATATGGAGAGGACTAGCAGGTAGTGATTGCCAAACTTAGTCATCAAAGCGTCCGTCTCATTCATTGCACACTCAGCTTGGGCTCTTAAGACGTGCGACTCTTGCCTTGTAAGCTCTGGCTTCTTTCTGATTTCCCTTTTCCTCTGCAAAATTCCATGACATAATATGCTAATGGATTTCAAGCGGCTGAGGTCTTTAAAGGAGTTTGGGGTCACTTCCTTCAGCTGGATTTGCAAGGGGAAATGGCATTGTGCTGTAGCAGAATCATATATCTTCTGGATTGACTTGTGGATGTGGCCACAGCAAGCTTTTCCTTTGGTTTACGAGGTGGTAAATTCCTCTCAGCAGATCGTTATACGTTGATTATTGACTGAACCAGTGTCACGTTTAAGATTGAGGGACACTAAAGGTTTCCCCTCTCCCTTTGGCCGAGAAAACAAAAGCGAGTGACCATATTTGTCAATAAAGATCCAGTCTGATTTATGTTTGGGTCACTGTGTGTTCATTGCCCAGTGCCACAACTCTTCTTAAAAGAGGAAAATTACACACTGTACCCATGACTCCAGTCTCAAAAGTTTGGTTAGGGTGGATATGGTTGAGTCCAATATGCATGGTAATCATCAACTTGACATTGTGGGATGAAACAGTGGTTTTTGGGTGAGTGCTTGCTCATGTCAAAGTCTACTTTCACAGAGGCAAGACGTTCCCTGAGCGCCACTAGAATTACCTGCAGCTCTTATGTAACAATCTTATTGGCTCATGGACAGTTGACCCTGATGACACTGTAATTAAGAGTTAAACCCTTGTATCAGTCAACAGCCACTCAAATGTGCATTAACCATTTAATGTATGTGAGCAAAGTGCGCAAAATTATGAAACATCCTTTTTTTGCAGTTTGTAACGTAGCTATCCTTCAATGTATACCGTCGACAAAGTTGTTAAACAAAAAAGTGCATGGTAAATATAGATATTGTCTCTCAAAAAAAAAATCGACTCTGAATCGCCTTAACGAGTTGTCATATTTTCGAATATTCTGCCTGTTACGATATATGTCACTCGGTAACACATTAGCACCCCGCCTGTCTGTGAAATACCAACAGTCTGACCTGCCCACAAACACTTCCGCTAGTTAGTGGGTCATTCTGTGTCAACTCAGCCAGACTCAACCTGGCTCAAATTTGTAAATGTATAGTGATGAAAGACAAAATATTAAATGTCATGGATGGATATTTACTTAGTAATCCACTGTTTTGTTGAGGGAGGTCAAAATGGCAATTTTCACCTGAGATTTAGAGTCAAGTTACAGGGGGTAAAAATGACTTCAGAAAGATAGCAGCATAATATTCGTATTTTTACACAGAGATTGAAAGATCTTTTAGTAAAATCTGTTGACTTTAGCAATCTTTGTTGCATTATGCGCTAATGGTGATCATTCAAAAATATATAGGGGAATATATATAAGTTTTTTTTTCCAAAGTATGCATGCCTGTAACTCAAGGAGTATTAAGGATATCTTAATGCCCTTTTAGATATTGGGTCTTAACAAACTTTCCTTTTGGCATCTTTATTTGTAATGGCCTATTAGATTTGGTTCCAGAAATATTGGAATTTTAATATGGCTCCAGGAGTAAATCGTTAAAATGTACACATTTTCAGTGGTCAAAAACCAATTGTGGCTCAGTTTGAAAAAACATGATACTGCTTTCTTTTAAAGAGGAATGTCTGAAGAACAAATAATCTTGAAATTAGAGATGTATCTCAATTACATCTGTCAAGACAACTGCTTTTAACATACCAGTCTGAGTGCCATAAATATTCTTTTTTTCAAAGTTCGCATACCTATAACTCAAGAAGTATTGAAGAGATCGCAATATGATTTCAGATTCTAGTAGTTAATAAACTTTTCTTTTAGAATCTTAATTTCCAAGGCCCCACATCATTCAGTCATGACCCATTTTCAGTGGCTGGTGACTTTGTATACAGCTGATACTTTTTTTACTTAAAGAGCAATGTCTGAAGAATAAATCATGTTAAAATTAGAATTGTATCTTGTTTCCCAAGAAGATGCTGTGTTCTGCGCTGTGAAAGCAAGTTTGTTTTGTTTTCATTGCTGAAAGATGATGATGTGAAGAATCAGTGGTTAAAATGATTTTTTTCCGTGATACCACAGCAATACAATTCAAACGTTTTGTTTTGTATTCGTAATTTTACCAAGGACTGCTTCTCTAATCTTGGTGAGTTCAATGCAGGATTTGCTAAACACTTGTCCATGAAAGATAAGTTCATGCTTTCTTTATTTAGACCAAACAAGCCTCTCCAAATGACTACCTGTAAGTATGATTAAAAATTAGCTCGGAACCCAGTATTTCCTTAGAATGTGTCGATTAATGTTGACTGTCTTTGTTCTAATTGCTTTGTTTAATTATAAAGAATGTAGACATATTTTAGTTTACAAAGTGTATTGTTTCATCAGTTAGTCACGTTAGCACTCGGTTAATGTATCCACCATTATTGTTTTGTGAAGTGTTTACAGTTTCACAATTCGCTTGCATTGTATACGGAAAGACCAATCACAACAGACTTGGCCAGCTGACCAATCAGAGCAGAGTAGGCTTATGGAAAATCGTTTCGAAATCATTGCAAAATGATTCTAATATTAAATCTATATTCTGACAAAATGACAATGTTTTCTGACCTTAGATGCATTTAAACCTGTTGTAGATTTAATATGACCTGCTCTTTAAAAACAGACTGGAAATAAGGACTATAGTTCATGACATCCCTCATTGCAGGCGTTCCCAACATACAGAATGTAGGTCAGGAATAGCATCCCCCTTTCCTCATGTTACATAATGCACATTTTGCACAGCTGGAAGACCTGGGCCTGTTAACCATGCAGTGAGGCAGCAAAGTGAACATAAAGGCTGCCGATATGTAGAAAGCTTTAACTGACTTGCCATTCAGGAATTGTGCATTCAAGCCCATTTTAAGCCTACTAATTTGATTCACGTCATTCAGGATTTAATTCTATTAATTATTCACATTCAGACTTCGTCAAAGCTGAATCTTCCATATTGTGACCTACTTTTTGACTGTAATGCAACCAGTTTTTCACACGCCCTCTCTGGTAAGCATTGGATTTTTTCGTCTTTCGTCTTTCCAGTGCATGAACAATTCAAAAGGGGAGGCACGCCTGTTTTTTGGGGCTCCGCTTTTTTATGGGGTATTGAAATTGAGATGCTTAGTATTCTGGCTGGCCCTTTGCCTGGGCTCTCTCTCGTTTAGCTCCGCCTTTGCACTGGGAAGCCTCTCCACCCTGATCCCCTCTCTTTCAGCAGCATTTCATTCTCTTACCCCCTCCCTAAAAACACAGCCCAGCCAACTGCCGCAGGCAATAGAGGGTCAGTCAGAGGCCTTTAAGGGTACCGTGACTGCAGCAATAATCTTGCCAAGGCATGGAAAAAGCATCTTTTTTCCCTACAGACCGATTCTGGGAGGGTCATACAGTGTGCCCCAACTGTCTCACTGATTGGCTGATGCTCTGTTTATTGGATGAGGGTTGACGTCACTTCACCTGCTTTTAAGTCTAAATATTGTTGCCTGTTAGCAAGGAAAAAGAGCGCTCTGGAAAACCTTTGTCATGTAAGGTCTGGACAGAGGTGATGACTGTTTAAATGGAATATTCATTTCCAAGGTCACAACATAATTTGTTTACAAAGTGATGGTTCAATAAGTTTGGTTTAATTACAAATCATGTAAGTGCAGTGGCAGTCTGGGTCTAAAGGTCCTGGAACAGAAGTGGGACAAGGCTATAGTGATATAATTTAAGTAGGCACTGATGGGGCAAAATTTGTCATCATATACTCTACCAGTCAAAAGTTTTTGAACAGTAAGATTTTTAATAAATATTATTGATTATTTAAAATACCTGTTTTCTATTTGAATATATTTTAAAATGTAATTCATTCCTGTGATCAAAGCTAAATTTTCAGTATCATTACTCCAGTCTTTAGTATCACATGATTTATCAATATATATATTTTTTCAGGATTCTTTTAATGAATAGAAAGTTCCAAATATCAGCATTTATAACATTTACATAATTTAAACATTATTGCATTCAAAAGTCAGTATCATTTTTTGAGGAAAAGAAGTTATAGAAATTAATACTCCATTAAGCAAGGATGATTTAAATTGATAAAAAGTGAAGATAAATTTATAATGTTACAATAGATTTCTATTTCAGATAAATGCTGTTCTTTGAACTTTCTATTCATCAAAGAAACCTGAAAAAATTCTACTCAGCTGATTTCAACATAGTAATAATAATAAATGTTTTTGAGCAGCAAATCAAAATATAAGAATGATTTCTGAAGGATCATGTGACTGGAATGATGATGCTGAAAATTAACTTTAAAATCACAGGAATAAATTACATTTTTTAAATATTCAAATAGAAAAGTTATTTTAAATAGTAAAATTTTTTCAAAAAAGTACTGGTTTTGCTGTAAATAAATACAGGCTTTGTGAGCAGAAGAGACTTCTTTAAAAAGTATTAAAATCTTACTGTTCAAAACCATTGACTGGTAGTGTACATATAGTTTCAAATATTTTTTGAATAACATTCATGTAAATTTTAAGTAACCACTAACATTAATGGTGTACTATTTTTTTATCTATTCTTTTTTTTTTTTCAGAAGTTTATGAAAGGAGTTTCTCTTACATTTTGATGTACATTGATTTTATATGTGTATTTCATGCATAAATCTCCATTATGCTTGCTGCAGTCTATTCCTTCTTAGTTACAGGAAACACTTCCTCTTATACCAATCTAACTGTGTTTTGGTGTCATTTGTGACCCATAGTGGTTTTTACTCCTTTTAGCCCCTTCAACAGGGTGGCCATTTACCCCAAATACTATTATCCTACTTATTTGACAGTTACAGGAAAACTGTCATAATCAAATCATTTATTTCTCTGAATGTCTGTGATACTTTCAGGGACTGACATCATTTTAAAAATGGTTACATTTAAAAATGATTAAATTACTTCTAAATCTTTGTTATTGCACACACTTACCTCATGGATCAGGACTATTGGTGCATTGCATTCAAGTCCTCCTGGGAAGTTCATAATTTATAAGTTGGGAAACTGAAATTACAGTATCAGGTATGGACCACTTTGATGGCAATGTACATTTTCTACAAATACAGCAAACTCTACTTTACAAAATTGTTGCTTTTTTGTTTTTAATTACATTTTCTAAAGATGCTGTAAACTGAATTGTTATTACATTTTATTGTAATAGTACATTGTTCAATGATTTATGCACACACAACTAGTTTTATTGAAATAAAAAACAAAATATTTAAACAAATTTACCATCAAAGTTCTGGCATTAAAAACACTAGATGACGCTTCCCGATAGGTCAAACTCAATCTGACATAATGCCATCATAATCACATGGCGCAGCTAAATGGTTATTTTTGTATCAGCAGCCAATGAGCTCGCTGCTCAACATTTAAATACTCGGCTAGTGCTTGCTGTAGCAATAGCAGCATGCTTCAGAAATCCTCCACCTTCCCCAGCTCCACCTGTATAGATCTGGTACAGGGTAATCATGTATGTTATGGGTGTTATTTCATATATGTAATATGTGCAGCAGCAGTATTTCTTACATGCTCACAGCAGCAAGACTTGGTACTTGCTCTGCCACAGCTGCAGACCAAACACATTAACATTGTCATGTACTTTAGCATGCCAATCCCTCCGAGAGTTGTCATGACAGAACTACAGATGCTGTATACACCATGCTGTTTCCACCATCTTATCTCAATGAATTTGGCAACTCAGGTCTCTAAGAATATCTTGATTGTGGTGGCGTTCATGTGTGTTCAACTCATAAATGCGATCTTTCTGACATGACATTAATGCGCCATTATTTTGCAGTTCATAGGGGTTTTTTGCTGTGTTTTGGGAGAAAAAATTGTCTTCTGATTCTATAACTGTGTTATAGAACGTGTTTGGTAGCAGGCTTCTGACAGAAAGAGAGAGATGATGAAGGAAACAGGGTGAACTGAATAAGAATGGAAGCAAGGGGAATCCAGAGCCTGCTCCAGGTCTGTGACAGCTATGCCCTAAAAAGGAAATCCAGTCTGTGGGCATGATGGGAGGGGCACCCAAGTAAAGAGAGAGGCAGACGCTCAGGCCAGGTAACGACAGACAGGTCTCCCTCTTGGAGCCGGCAGTCCCAGCCAATTAGCTGCCACCTTGTTTTACTTTATGACTGTGTGAATAAAGCTGGGGGGATCCACAGTCCACTAGACTTATTAGCTGTCCCATTGACCATTGTGTTTACAACAGGTAAGCATTTCCCTCACCCCACCTATGCCTTTAATCCATGCTGCAATGCCTAAAAAGGCAATTGAAGGTTGACAGCGGGGATTGGCAAAACATGTCTGGAAATTTTGATCCTGGCTTTCCCTCTCTCTCTCTCTCTCTCTCTGTTTTCTCTTTTCACTTTCCCTGTCTCTCTGCTCTTCATTTCTTTATTCCAAGAGGCTAGAATGAGAAATCAGTCTTCAGATATGATGAAAAATGAGTTTGACCAGCTATGGCTTCCAGCATGAGATGATATTTCCATAACGGATGGAATATATGGGTCAGGTGGGCAGCTCAAGAGAAGAGCATGTTGAAAAAACATATTCAAATATCTGTTCATGTTTCCAGTGATTAATATCTGTTAGGAACACGTAAGCTATCTAAAGCAAAATCTTTAAGGGGGGGAGCATTTCTTGTGAAGTTAACAAGCTGATTTGCAAGTCAAGTGTAATCTCAGGAAAGATTGAACTAATCTCTCAATTCTGTGTTGAAGTTTTCGTTTTAACAGCAACAGATTTTTTTTGCTTTTGTATTGTGATGTACATATGAGTGGATTGTTGAAAAACAAGAAATGTAGGGCAAGACTTGGTTTTGTCCATCAGTTGTTGATTTGAACGAAGCAGATCTGAATGTGAACTCACAGTCAGTTTTTAGAAAGTTTAAGGGTTTAAGCCAACTAAATGATTGGCAAAATCTGGTATACGTCACCAGACAGAAGTCTGACGTTTAACTGGAAAGTTATGACATTCTGATTAAACTAGTGCTGGGCAACTACAATTAATCGCATCCAAAATAAAAGTTTATATAGTATATGTGTGTACTGTGTAGTGTGTATATTTATTGTGTGTGTATGTGTATATATATATATATATATATATACACACACATACAGTATATATTTTGAAAATATTTACATGTGTATATATATTTATATTCATATTCTTATATATAAATATATTTCATATATAAAACATAACATATTTTTTTAATATATACATGTATGTGTGTGTGTATTTATATACATAAATATACACAGTACACACACATATATTATGTGCACAAAACATTTATTTCAGATGTGATTAATTATGATTAATCATTGCCCAGCACTATATTAAACATTCTAAGGTTACTTTTAAATAAATAAATAAACGTGCATGAATAAATTGTTCGCAGTAAACTCAATTACATGCATTTAGAAAACAGGGTGAATTTCATAGCAACTTTAATTGCTTTACTAAGTAGTTCATTGCATTTTAGTGTAGTCACAACTGTGAGTCACAGCTATTTATCTTTCACCTAAGCAAATAATTATTTTACTTAAAACACATTTTTGATGATGAGCGAACCTCTGACCCACTTTAAAAATGTCTGCTGTAAAAAAAAAAGTTTCAGATGGCAAGTTTGAAGCCTTATAGGACAAGCCTGAGCCTCTTGATATCATCAGTCTGAAATGAAACTAAGAAAAAGGTTTACTGCTTAAATTTGAATGCTTGTAAATTGCACAGATAAAAGTATGAAGTAAAAACTTTTTTTTTTTTTTTTTTTTTTTTTTTTTTTTACAATCAACTGTTTTTAGGAAGATATTTTGTTTCAAAATAATGTACTCATTTAGGAACCTCAGCATTATTTTATTCTTGATAAGACATGTGACCCTGGACCACAAAACCAATCCACTTCCAGAACAAAAATTTACAGATAATTTACTTACCTCCTTGTTATCCAAGATGTTTGTGACTTTCTTTCTTCAGTGGATAAGAAATTATGTTTCTTGAGGAAAAAAATTAAGGAATTATCTCTATATAATGGATGTCAATGGTGCCCCCAAGTTTGAACGTCCAAAATGCAGTATAAATGCAGCTTCTAATGGCTCTAAACGATCCCAACCAAGGAAGAAGGGTCTTATCTAGCAAAACAACCATTTTTGTCATTTTCGAAAAACAAATTGACAATTTATACACTTTTTGACCTCAAACGCTCATCTTGTCTAAGTCTGTGTGAACTTTTTTTCCGGCCAATGCAGTTAGGGTATGTTGAAAAACTCCCATCTCATTTTCTACAAAAAAAAGGTAAAACAGCGATGTAGGATGATTTTGACGTTGAAGAAGAAAACGAGACAGGAGTTTTTCGACATACTCTAACTGTATTAATGGTTTGAACCGGAAAAATCAGAGTTCACGCAAACTTAGACAAGATGAGTGTTTGAGGTTAAAAAAGCATAGAAATTGTCAATTTATTTCAAAAATGGCCGATCGTTTTGCTAGATAAGACCCTTCCTTATCGGCTGGGATCATTTAGAGCCCTTTGAAGCTGCATTTTGGAAGTTAAAACTTGGGGGCACCATTGAAATCCATTGTATAGAGATAATTACCGAAATGTTTTCCTAAAGAAATATAATTTCTTATCGACTGTAGAAAGAAAGACATGAACATCTTGGATGACAAGGGGGTGAGTAAATTGTCTGTACATTTTTTGACTTCTCTTTTAAGTAGCATGGGTATATTTGTAGCAATAGCCAAGAATACATTATATGGGTCAAAATTATTGTTTCTTCTTTAATGCCAAAAATCATTAGGGTGTTAAGTAAGGATCATGTTCCATAAATGTTCTACTGTAAATATATCAAAACTTTTTTTGTACCCTCAGATTCCAGATTATTCCAGTTGTATCTCGGCCACATATTTTCCTATCCTAACAAACCATACATCAATGGAAAGCTTATTTATTCAGCTTTCAGATGATTTGCAATCTTAATTTGAAAAATTGACCCTCATGACATATAACAAGTGAAATCCTAATAATTGTCCATGTCCCTAGTAAGAAAGAAACTGCAGTCAACTCTGGCACTAGCAGATAGGTGGCAGTATTTTGTACTTCAGAGCATTTATCCCATGATTCATCTCAAAATGCCTGTTGCTCCAATCACACACTTACATTTGACCTATATTTCACAAACCATGGAAAGAGACTGGCTGTGTCTGCTCATGTCTTCCCTTTGACCCAATATTGTTTCTATGATGGGATGGAATGAGAACACAAATGGGCTGGAGCCAGGTAGATGTGTGCCATGGCAAACAGATTGCTGTTTGACTAATGAATGAGAGAATGTGTGTTGTTGGGAGCTGGACAGATGGGCAGTGCTGAGGCAGGATCTCAGATCACAAAGACTTGGCTCAGCATGAGACGAGAGGGTGGTGCCTGCAGGCCCCTTTCCTCCACCAGCTTCAACCTACAGGCCTACAGCTGGCCTCTGGTTACCCCCACTGCTTTTTGATACATGTGGAAAAGCATGGGTGGGCTGCACAAAGACACCGTGGGCTGGTTAATAGTTTTGGGACATTGTATTTTTGACATTTTATTCAAATTTTCTTGCACATTTTACACTAGAGTTTTAATTCATTTTGGTAGCAGTTTTTAAAAGAACCATTTTAGTGTTAAGAATATTTTAGTAATCTAAAGAGCCTTTGTCCACTATAAGAACCTTGTGCAATGGAAAGATTCCATGGAAGTTAAAAGTTCTTTTATGAAACCATCAATGCCAATAAAGAACCTTTATTTTGAAGAGTGTATTATAGAGAAAGGGATTTTGGAACAGTTTCCACAGTAAACAATCAGCATTCAGTGGAGTGTTTGCCAAAATGAGACAATGGACATGAACCTTGCAGACTGTACTTTAATATCAGTAGAATATATGTGTGTTGGGCCATCTGTGCCAGATGTTAATGAAACATCACTCTAAACAGATGGTGTGTGTCCCCACATATAAAGGATATGACACTTGATAAGTCTCTGACTGGCATCAGTGTCAATGATAATATCAATTTCTAGAGGAGACACCTTTAATATTTGAGGTATGGTTTTTTAAATACCATCTCCATGGAATCTCCTCTGGAGGTGCTGTAATCTGGTTCTTAAATATTTAGCTTAATTTAATTCCTCACAACTGGCCCGATGTGTGTGGAGAAAGAGGGCAAACAGCTGGTTGTGAATGGTGTAAAGAATCGGCCCCACATGAGAGCCGAAGCTCTTTGTTGGACCAGGGCATATCATTAGCATATAAAATACCTTATTTACCCTGTGGAGACAGAGAGCTGAGAGCGAGGACAGAGGGGGAGGGAAGCCAGCGGAAATCTTCAGACGAGCACATGATATGAAAGCTTTGAGTTACACCTCAAAAAGTAGATGTGTCATTCACAGTCCTAATTCACAGCATGAATGACAGACAGTGCTATAGGGCTTGATGTAACAGATTCAAATGCAGTAATAACTTACTGTGTGTATATTTAAATTGCATTATGCAAAACAAATAGTTTCAAAAATGTTTTAAACAGCCATTCAAAAATTTGGGATCAGTAAGATTTTTAATATATTTTTTAAAGAAGTCTCTTATGCTCATCAAAGTTCCATTTATTTGATTAAAGACAAAAAATAATAATATTATGATATAGTATTGCCGTTTAAAATAACAGTTTTCTGTTTTAATATACTTTAAAATATAATTTATTTCTCTGATATACTCAGTCTTCTTTGTCACACGATCCTTCAGAAATCAATCATTCATTATTATCAATGTTGTAACAGATGTGCTGCTTAATATTTAGTGATACTTTTTCACTATTTTTCAGGATACTTTGATGAATAAAAACAGCATTTATTGAAAATAGAAATCACTTTTTAACAATTTAACACATCCTTGCTGAATAAAAGTATCTTTCCTTAAAATAAAAGAAAAAAAATACTAACCAAAAGATTGCTATTTTAAATAAATGCTCTTCTTTTTAATGTTTTATTCATTAAAGAATCCTGAAAAAAGTAATACAGGTTCCAAAAAATATTAAGCAGCACAACTGTTTCCAACATTGATAATAAATCAGCATTAGATTTTTTTCTCAAGGATCATGTGACACTAAAGATTGGAGTAATGATGCTGAAAATTCAGCTTTGCTTCACAGAAATAAATTCTATTTTAAAGTATATTAAAATAGAAAACCACTTTTTAAAATTGCAATAATATTTCAGAATGTTACCATTTTGTTCTGTATTTTTAGTCAAATAAACGCAGCCTTGATAAGCAGAAAAGTCTCCAGGAAGTGCCACACATTAAAAATATGCATGCCATTACATTAGATGACAAAGCACATCATCAGAACTAACTTCATTTTTTTCCACAAAATGACGTTTTAGTACATGTATGAAACCATTTCTCTTAAATTCACACAGATGCCCTATAGCAGAGTAACCATAGGTATAGTTCATCACATTAATCGTGGACATTTAAAAACCAGGATGTTTTCAAATTCTTCTGTCTTAATTTTGATTAACATGTTAATTGTTTATTCATTTGATGTCTAAAAACATGAATTGTGGAGTTTTTGTGCTTGAAATGCGTGTTTCCACTTTCATAAATTCACTTGGTTTGATATTTCTATGTGTGACTTAAGTATTCAAGTTCTTCTTGGGTCCCTTGTATTTATTTGTGTGGTCTTGCATTAGTTATTTTAAGTGATGCCGTTGCACTAAAGGGTCAGTAGATGGCGCAGCATAGCCCCAAACAGTCACAAAATCCACGTAATGCCTCACCCAAAAAGAAACCATGTCAGTGTGACAACTGGTTCAGTCAGAAATTGGGATTGCACTGTAATTTACTGTCTTAGTCTAATGTTTATATAATTTCTTCCTAATGATGACACATCATGCATCAGTTGTTAAAGGTTATTGTTTGCGCTTCACTGCTGGCCTGACCTTGAGCTCTGTCGTCTCTATATCAGCAGCTGCAAGGACATGCATTCCAGCTCCTCAGATCCTGTTCCCTATATCCATCAGACACACTTTGCACATGAAGATCAATGGAGCCAAGGGCAGCGTGTAAGGGGATCCAGGGCCAAGGAGGAAAGCAGATTTGTGTTTTATTTGTTCTGTGGTGCAGCCCTGTTTGATGTGACCCTCTCCCGTTTCATTCATCCGGAAAATCTGCTGCGTGTGAGTGAAAACTGGGGGAGTGGGTCTCACTTGATACTCCGATGTAATGAGGAAATGCCAGTCATGTTAAAGGGACAGTTCATCAAAAAAAAAAAAAAATTAATTCGGTCATCATTTATTCACTAAAGAGGAATCATACAAAATGCATGTTAATTTTTATTTAGTACTGACTTAATAAGATATGTCATATAAAAGATGTTTACATATAGTCCACAAGAGAACAAGACTTTATAAAAACAGCCCTGTTAAAAAGTTTACATACAGTTGATTCTTAATACTGTGTTGTTACCTGAATGATCCACAGCTGTGTTTTTTGTTTTGTTTGTTTGTTTAGTGATAGTTGTTCATGAGTCCCTTGTTTGTCCTGAACAGTTAAGCTGCCCACTGTTCTTCAGAAAAATCCTTCAGGTCACACAAATTCTTTGGTTTTTTAGCATTTTTGTGTATTTGAACCCTTTCCAGCAATGACTGTATAATTTTGAGATCCATCTTTTCACACTGAGGACAACTGAGAGACTCATATGCAACTATTACAGAAGGTTCAAACGCTCACTGATGCGCCAGAAGGAAAAACATTGCATTATGAGCCAGGGGTGTACATTTTTGAAAAGAATGAAGATTTCTTATTTTGCTTAAATGCCGTAATTGTTTTTTTTTTAATTAGTACAGAAGATACTTATTACTATACTTATTATTTCCCAGAAGACAAAATAAGTTAAATTTACCCTGATCTTCAAATCCAAATCGTTTTCTCCTCCCAGCTCTGAATGAGGGGCATAAATAGTACAGAAATCTCACACTAAGGTTCTAAACAAGTAGACAACTACATAAAACAGAGGATGCAACAAGAAAATTTGTTTGGGGGTCTATGAAAGCATTTTATTGCATTGCTTGTTTAGACGTGACAGAGATATGACTGTAATCCAGTCTTTTGTAATTAACCTCCGGGCTTTCCTGTGTGCTCCTAATTACTCCGCATAAACAATGTGGGATCAGTGCTAATCTGAAAGAGCCCATTCAGAGGCTTTCATGTGGGGTTTCTAACGGGCTCTGTAGGCGGGGGAGTGCAGGATGATCCGGAGGAGGTGGCGGGGGGAGATCACAGGAGGGAGCCGATGACTGATTACCCACACCACTGGATTCAGATACCAGGGTTGAAGGCATAAACTCAGCGTCACATTAAACAACCTGGTTCCACTCTGAAGCCATAACCACCAAACCCACATCATAAATACAGGTCTTGATGCACATATGGTGTTGCAGCCAATACTTACAGACTATGCCATCTTGATTAGATTATATTAGACTACAAATACAGCCAGTTGCAGTTTGAATCCAACTAGATGTACAAATGTGACCCTGGACCACAAAACCAGTCATAAGGGTATTTTTTTTTTTCAAAACTGAGATATATACATCACCTGAAAGCTGAATAAATGAGCTTTCCATTGATGTATGGTTTGGATATTTGGCCAAGATATGGCTATTTGAAAATCTGTAATCTGAGGGTGCAAAAAAATCTAAATATTGAGAAAATGGCCTATAGAGTTGACCAAATTAAGTTCTTAGCCATGCATATTACTAATCAAAAATTAAGTTTTGATATATTTATGGTAGGAAATTTACAAAATATATTAATGGAACATGATCTTTATTTAATATCCTAATGATTTTTGGCATAAAAGAAAAATTTATCATTTTGACCTATACAATGTATTTTGGGCTATTTCTACAAATATACCCATGCTACTTGCGACTGGTTTTGTGGTCCATGGTCACAAATAGTAGCATATAAATGATGCAAATGCTGGACAAATGTCATTATAGTGCAAGTGGTCAGTGTAGTGCAGAAGATGTGGTATGTAGTTCAGAATGTGTAACTGAACATCTCTGCATTTTGAAAACTCAGGGTTAGGTTGGAAACACCAAAACACTGATGTAAATGAAGTAGAAATATTTTAGATTCTAGTAAGTAAATGGCTGTAAAGATGTTCTTCAATTAAAGCTCAAGATGCGATTTAGATCATCTCAAATCATGCAGCACACGGTCATCAGGTTTGAGACAAATTTCATGTTCTGCTGTCATTAAAACAAAAAAGGAGCAAATTAGAAAAATGCAAAATAGAGTTCTTGCCAGAGAGCCCAGATGTTTGGATCTCACTGCATCTTAGAAATGTATGGTGAAACAAAATACTGTAGAGACAGTGCATTGTTTTCCTCATCTCTTTTCTATGGTAATGTTTTCCCTGCCAATTGTCTCAGTATGTTTATTTGGACACAGGATGATCACCTTATCTCTCACACCATGAAATCTATTTTATCTTTCTATTAGCAGCAAGCCTGAAAGACAGCTGAGCTGATAGGAGAGTCATTCATTAAATCGTAAGTGGATATATTTGTTTACTTTTTTCACTTAGTCACAACACCCTTAACTAGGAATGTAGTGTCAAACGATATAATTCTTAATTGAATAAATGAAAAACGTTCTGACCTTCAGGCCATCTAAGATGTAGAGGAGCTTGTTTCTTCAGATTTGGAGAAATTTTGCATTGCAACACTTGGATGGATCTACTGCAGTGAATGGATGCCGTCAGAATCAGAGTTCAAACAGCTACTAAAAGCATCACAGTCTTCAGTCACTACATCTAGGATAGGCTGAGTACATTTTCAGCAAATTATAATTATTGGGTGAAATGCCGATTTCTGTCATGAAATTCTAGATGGCACAGGATGATGGGTCCTTAACCCAAAGTAACTTGGCACAAGCTGATTGGTTCATGTTGCATACACAGCCAATAAGCTTGCTGCTTTACATTTAAATGGCAGGTTAGCATTCACTAAAGCATTTCACAGTGCGCTTTTTAGAGTTCCTCTGAAACCCTCCACCTCCCCAGCTCCACCTGTATAGATCTGCAGAATCTGCAAAATGTTAATTATTTTACCATAATAAGAGGGATTCAATGGTTTCAATGACACAAAAATGCTGAAAAACCAAAGAATTTGTGGGACCTGAAGGATTTTTCTGAGGAACAGCGTGCAGTTTAATTGTTCAGGACAAACAAGGGACTCATGAACAACTGTCACTAAACAAAAAAACAGATGTGGATCATTTAGATAACAACACAGTATTAAGAATAGAGCATATGTAAACTTTTTAACATGGTCAGTTTTATATATTCAACAATTATTTTCTCTTTTGGACTATATGTAAACGTATTTTACGTGAAATATTTTACTCGGGTCAGTACTAAATAAAAAATAACATGCATTTTGTATGAACCCTCTTATTTTGGTAAAATAATGAACATTTTGCAGATTCTGCAAGGTGTATGTAAACTTTTGACCTCAACTGTATCTTTTCTGCCAAGACCAAATACATTAGCATTGTCATATACATTACCATGCAAAAAATCTTTAGAGAGTTGTCATGATTGAACTATTTTTTTAAGAATAATTTTAATATGTAAGAATGTGCTACAAATTTGTTTAAACAAGCATAATTTTTTTTTTTAATTTTCATATATTGGCGTGATGCACCACACTATCAGAATCCTTGTATAGCTTTATTTGATCAGGGATTGTCAGCACTGTAATCCAACGCCCCTTTTTGTATGTCATGAAATTTAATTTACTGAACCGGAGTAGGGCCAGTAAAGGCGATTATGATGCTCAACATCATAATGAAATGCCTGCATGCTGAGTCTTAACATTGAGGAAGATTTGCATCTGCAGGTACAAAAAACACCACCTCCCGACTGATTCGTGCATTTACCGATTCATGCGGTCAGTGGCGCACACTGCAGTCTCCCCTCCCCACATGTCTCTGCAGCACGACCGCCTCCCCCCTCCTGCCTCGCCGTCCTGTCTCAGGGTCTGACTGACCTATATCTGCCTGCTCGGAGCTTAATCTCCAGCACTCTGATGGCGCTCTCTGCTGCCTGCTGTCTCAGCGCTGACGGGCTCAGACTCACTCACGCCATACTCTTGAGCCCCTGCTGCAGATGTAGGGCAGCCCCGTCAGTTATTCAGCACTTCGCACTGCGCCGCTGCAATCCCGGTGGAGGGCTAACCCGCCACTGCCGGAGTGATGAATTAAACAGGACACTCACTCCCCGCCTCTCTCTTTGGAGAAGCTCTTGCTTTTTTCCTGCCGGCTTTGCTGCTTTTGGCTCAGGCTGAGCAACCGTTTTCCTGTCGGCATGACAATGGCGGGAGGGAAAGAGGAGGCAAGCGCTCTAGCAGACTTGGGCCTCCACAAAAACAAGCCTGCGACCTTTCACCCCAGCTGCTGGAGGGGTGGAGAGCTCCCCAGTGGTTTCGGGCACGGGCTTTTGTTGAGCAGAGGCGGCTGTGATGAATGAGCTGCAGTTGGGAAGCAGTACATCCAGTGGTGCTGCTCCTCAGAAATAAACAAGCCATTCTTCACTTTTGAATTCTATTCAGATTAGGTGGCATTGTTTTTTGACTGGTGTCACATTGTGGATTGTTTACGACTTGGTGCATTTAAGTGAATAAAGCTAATCCATATAATCAGGGGCATCATGCAGCTGTTTTTGTGGGGAATCCAGTTGTAGTTGTGGCTCACTTGGACAAGATAGGCAAGGCAGGATAAGACTTGATCAAAGCAGATGATGAGTCTAAGATGTAGTAATTTAGTCAAACTGCTGTCATTCAGCACAGAGACCCAGGCGGTGACTCAGATCCCAACCCACATTTGTACACTACTGTTCAAAGGTTTCTCACAAGTGAAGTATGCTAACATGCTGCATTTATTTTAAAATATAATTTATTCCTGTGATGACATGCATTTCAGCAGACTTTACCCAAGTATTTAGTTTCATGTGATCCTTCAGAAATCATTCTTATTAGCTGATTTGCTTCTCATGAAACATTCTTCATTGTTAATGTTGAAAACAGTTGCTTCATATTTTTGTAGAAAATGTGATGCAATTTTGATGCAATTTAATGAATAGAAATTTCAATAGAGCAGCATTTATGTAAAATAGAAATCTTTTGTAACATTATATATGACTTTACTCTGACTTTTAGCCAGTAACATGTGTCCTTGCAGAATAAAAGTGGTAACACTTTACAATAAGGTGTCATTTGTTAAAATTTGTTAATGTATTAACTAACATGAATGAACAATGAACAATACATGTATTGCAATATTTATCTTTGTCAATGTTGGTTAATACAAATACAGTGGTTCATTTTTTGTTCATGTTCACAGTGCATTAACTAATGTTAATAAACTGAACTTGTAATTTTAATAATGCATTAGTAAATGCTGAAATTAACATTAACTGAGATTATTAAATGCTGTAGTATTGTTCATTCTTAGTTCATGTTAACTAATGTAGTTAACCAATGTTAACTTAAGAAGTGTTAATAAACAATAATAATTTAAAAAAAAACACCAAACAAAATTGCATCTGATTGCCAGTCATCACAGTGGATTTGTATTGTATTACAAAGAGCAAATCTGACATTGTGATAACTAGTTTTGTGTTCCAGGATTAAAAAAAAAAAGATGCATATAATGAAATAATGTAGGATTAGATTTGGGAGGGGCAGTTAAGGATACCCTTGTCTCTCTCTGTTCCCCTCACCCCATTCCTGGACTCCCTCTGCTTTTTCCTGTGCCCAAAACAATGTCATTCCACAGTCTCCAGCATGTGGAAAAGTCATTAGAAAATGGTACTGCAGATGAGATTTACTGCAGAATTTAAAATGGCCACTTTTCACATAAATAAAATTTATATTAAATATTTCAGTTTAATTAGCATAGAAACATATTACTGTGGACGTGTTCATTATATAGACTTTTTACATTTTGCTGGATTCTGATTAATCAATCGCTGCATTTTTTTCTATAATGGCCCCTAACTGCATAACTGTTGAGACTGCTCTTCAAAGCTAATGTTTTTCTAGTTTTGCTGTACTATGTCTCTCATATTGCTTTTTTGTCTCTGTTTTCTGACATAAAAAATAATGAATATTGAATATTTCATTTCCATTTATTTAGTTATTTGGGAATAGCTGTAGAACAATAAGGAACAGTTAAACTCCCCTCTGTTCTTCAGAAAAGTCCTTCACGTCCCACAAATTCTTTGGTTTTTCAGAATTTTCATGTATTTAAACCTTTTCCATCACTGTATGATTTTGAGATCCATCTTTTCACACTGAGGACAACTGAGGGACTCATATGCAACTATTAAAGAAGTTTCAAACACTCTGATGCTCCAGAAGAAAAAACGATGCATTAAGAGCCGGGGGTTGAAAACTTTTAAACAAATTGAAGATGTGTTCATTTTTCTTATTTTGCCTTAATATCATATTTTTTTCATTTAGTACTGGCCCTTCAGAAGCTAAATACAATACTTACATGTTTCCCAGAAGACAAAATAAGTTCAATTTAACATGATCTTCAAATTCAAAAAGTTTTTACTCTTACTGCAACATGTTCCATCATGTTTAATGCATCATGAGTCCCTCAGTTGTCCTCAGTGTGAAAAGATGGGTTGCAAAATCATACAGTTATTGTTGGAAAGGATTCAAATACACAAAAATACTGAAAAGCCGAAGAATTTGTGGGACCTAAAGCATTTTTCTGAAGAACAGCATGCAGTTTAACAACAGTTTAACAGGACAAGAGACTCATGAACAACTATCAATAAAAAAAATAAAATAAAAAAAAAGCTGTGAATCAAGTGTATGTAAACTTTTGAACGGGGTCATTTTAATAAATTCAACTATTATTTTCTCTTGTGGACTATATGTAAATGTCTTTTATGTAAAAAAAAATATTTTTCAAAAAATAACATGCATTTTGTATGATCCCTCTTATTTTGGTAAAGTAATTAACATTTTACAGATTCTGCAAAGTGTATGTGAACTTTTGACTTCAGTTGTAAATGCCAGGTCTCTTAAGAATGAAGAAACAATATTAATTTAATTTCCTGTAACAGATCTGTAAGAGCATAATTTCCTGTGGGGTAAAGTCTGCCTCATTATAATTTGTGCATAGCACAAATCTGGCTCTCTACACTGAAAAAAAGATGGGTTAAAAACAACCCAGCGCTGGGTGAATTATAGACAAACTCTGTGACTTGGTTGTTTTGACCCAGCGGTTGGTTTAAATGTTTAACCCAACCTTCTGGGTAGTTTAATTTAACTCAACTATTGTTTAAAATGACTGTATTTCTTGATTAAAATGAACCCAAAATAGGTTGAAAATGAACATTTATTGATTTATTTATTTATTTATTTGTGTTAAATATATGAACATTTATTAATAAGTTGGAAAATAATAATTAAATAAAAAGCTTTTTTTAATTACTTAATAAATTAATAAATGTTAATCTTTTGATTATTGCTGATTCCTCTAGTAATTCTGTTTCTGATTTTTGAGTCAGCCATATAGTCATTTTTAGACATTAGTTGAGTTAAATAAAACTACCCGGAAGGTTGGGTTAATCCAGCATTTTTAGAGTGTAATAAAACTCTTGCTCTTAATGGTATATGGTATAAAACCACAACTAGCACTAGCTCAGTGTATCTAAACTGTCTGTGCCAGATCATCATGTTATATAGATATGAGCCAACTGCATTCAGTGCCTAACCCACAAAGAGCATCTCACTGTACTGTATGTAGGTCAGTGAGTCAGTGCAAACTTTCCACAGAGAAGTGGCTGCTATCAGTTCAGATCTGTGGGAAACAGGACAGTCATTGCTCAGTCAGCTGAGAGGAGGAGCCCAAGAGGTGTGAGAGCTGAGAGGAAAAAGTACTCTTAAGCACCACATTTGGGTCACTGACCTTTTGATGTGTTTCTGTCTGATTTGCCCTGCTATGGCACCTCAACAGAGTTAAGAGGAAGTGTGGCAGAAACATACGCCCATGCAGGAAATATCCCTTAACATCCTCTTGGATTCTTCCACTGCGGTTTGGTGTCCAAAAATAAGAGCTATTGAACTAGAGGCTGACGTGCAACAAAGATCCACAGTACACGTCATGTTTCAGGACAATGTCACATTTAACGCATGTTAAGTATTGGTTGACTTAAAAGGAATATACAGTGGTCACAGACATATTTGGACATTTTTAGGCACAAATAAAAATGTATGAAAGCTTTCGAAAATATCAAAACAAATTTTAAAGGGCACCTTTTATGCAAAATGTTGTTTGAACATAAATGTGACCCTGGACCACAAAACCAGTCTTAAGTAGCATTTGAAGCAATAGCCAAAAATACATTGTATGGGTCAAAATTATCGATTTTTCTTTAATGCCAAAAATTATTAAAAGTAAAGATGATGTTCCATTAAGATATTTTGTAAATTTGCTTATGTAAATATATCAAAACTTAATTTTAGATTAGTAATATGCATTGCTAAGAACTTCATTTGGACAACTTTAAAGGTGATTTTCTCAATATTTAGATTTTTTTTCCACCTTCAGATTCCAGTTTTTCAAATAGTTACTTGGTTAATTTTCAAATGATGTAATATATGACATATTTAAGATGCATATATTTTATCTGTTCACCTTAACGTTCAAATGTGTCCAAACTGTAAATATTCTGATCAGCAGGTTTGACTAATGTTTAATGTTATGTTATAAAGAAACATTTGTCCAACATAGAAGTCCCTCAAAGCCCTTGTATGGTGTGTTTACTGTAACATAATCACCATTGTTATGGATGTCTAGGAGCGCATGCAAAGCACAAAACTGGTGGCAGCATTTGCAAAGTAACAACTGTTTTGCTTATTTAGTCTACTTGTGAAGTCTCTAGTGCCTGGGAGGTAAATGTGCTGCCGAAATTAGAAATTACTCATCATGGTGAACACAAAGAAGCTCTGTAATGCAGACTCTGATGGTTTTGCTTCTAGGGAGGGGCTACACGAGGCTGTGTCTGTCAGCAGCTCTGTCCGATTGGCTGGGCTCCAGAGGGGTGTGCGTGTCAAGGATGTGGGCGCTGGAGGAGTCTGCATCTGCTCAGAGTGCTGCCAGGTCGCGTACTGACGCAGTGCTGCAGCATGGCATCAAAATGCCGGGCACTGCACCTTTTCCTCTGATTCTTTAAATGAAAGACAGGCGATGTGAATAGGTTCAAAAGCTTTCCACACGCACATCTGCTGTTTGGAAAGAGAGTGGGTTGAATGTGGCCAAGCGTTCAGTCAGACAAGGGTTTGTGTGCTGTTGCCATGCCGCGTGGCTTCAGGCATCTGCAAAGTCAGCCTCACATCGCCAGCCGCCGCCACCTCATGCCCGCCCCGCTATTTCTCACTCAGCAACACAATCTCAGCACACAAAAGACTTTGTTTGGATCGGACAGAACATTATGCACAGCAGGGCCACAGCCATTGCTTTGAGTTGCTGTGCTTACTTAATATGTTTGTTTTTCTCAGTGTGCTTATTGAGGCCTTTATTAAAGGAATAGTTCACTCCAAAATGACAATTTGCTGAAAATGTATTCCCAATCAAGCCATTCAAGATGCAGATGAGTTTTTCTTCATCAGAACATATTTTGGAAAATTTAGCATGACATTACTTGCTCACTAATCTCTGCAGTGAATGGGTGCCGTCAGAATGAGAGTCCAAAGAGCTGATAAAAACATTACAGTTCAACTCTAGTCCCTCAGTCAGTGTCTTGTGAAGCAAAAACCTGCATGTTTGTATAAAACAACTCTACCATTAAGGCATTTTAACTTTAAACAACCGTTTCTGGCCAAAATGTGATGAAAATGTTATTCACTCACTAAAATAATGGTTTTGCAGTGTTTTTGCTTGTAAATAGTGCTTTATCTGTGCATATTTCTCTTGGAATCTCATTCTGACAGCACCCATTCAGAACACTGTGCACAGCAGGGCTGCTGTCATTGCTTAATATATTAATATATTTATTTTTCTCAATGTGCTTATTGATGCTTTTATTAAAGGAATAATTTATTCAATTTTAAATTTGCAGAAAAATTACTTCCCATCATGCCATCCAAGATGAGTTTGTTTCTTCATCGGAACAGATTTGGTATTACATCACTTGCTCACCAATGGGTCCTCTGCAGTGAATGGGTGCTGTCAGAATGAGTCCAAACAGCTGATAAAAAGACAATAATTCACACTCCAGTTCATCAATCAATGTCTAGTGAAGTAAAAAGCTGCGTGTTTGTGAGAAACAAATCTTTTATCAAAGCATTTTAACTTTAAATTACCATTTCTCTGCAAAATATGACTCCAAAATTCATAAAGTTAATCTCCTTTTGTCCTGTCAGAGCAAAACACAAAAAAAATTACAATTTGCTGAAAATGTACTCCCCCTCAGGCCATTTAAGATGTAGATCTGAACAGATTTGGAGAAATATAGCATTACATCACTTGCTCACCAATGGATCCTCTACAGTGAATGGGTACCGTCAGAATGAGAGTCCAAACAGCTGATAAAAACAAGTCCATCAATTAGTGTCTTGTAAAGTAAAAAGCTAAGATACAAATTATTTAAACCACCATTTCTGGTCAAAAAGCGAGTCCATAATGCATAAAAAGTTAATCTATTTTTTTTTCTGCTTGTAAATGGTGTTTCATTTGTGCATATTTCTCTTGGACTTTCTAATGACACCCATTCACTGCAGAGGATTCATTGGTGAGCAACTGATGTAATGCTAAATTTCTCCAAATCTGTATTGATGAAGAAACAAACTCATTTACATCTTGGATGGCCTGAGAGTGAATATTTTAAGCAAAAAAAATTTAAGAAAATCCTAAGCAAATATTCATTTTGGGTGAACTATTCCTTTATTAATAGCCTTGCTAAGAACACTGAGAAAATTTTCTCAGCTTATTAAGGCTTTTATCAAGGTTTAAAATTTCCATCTTGCCTGTAGATTACAGAACATGGTAATGTGAACTGTCATTTAAAATACTATATGTCACCCAGGACCACAAAACCAAACGGGTAAAAATTTTAATTGAAACTGAATAAACAAGCTTTCCATTGCTGTGGTTTGTTAGGATAGAACAATATTTGAGAGTGCAAAAAAAATATTGAGAAAATCTCCTTTAAAGTTGTGCAAATTAAGTTCTTATCAATGCATATTACTAATCAAATATTCAGTTTAGATATATTTACAGTAGAAAATGTACAAAATATCTTAATGTAACATGATCTTAACCTACTATCCTAATGCTTTTTGGCACAAGAGAAAAAAAATATAATTTTGCACACAATGCATTTTTGGCTATTGTTAAGACTTTGCAGTGTTTTGTGGTCCATGGTCACATATGTAAGTGCAAGAATAATTTCTGATAGGATGTTGGCCAATATGCGATTGCTTGAAAGTCCTCTTGTGTCTGCTTTGCTGTGATCAGCTTTCATTGTGCTAACGCTGCAGACCTTGGTTTATTTTAGCACAGCAGATTGGAGCATCGTCTCCATGGCAACTGCCCTGGCTTCACACTGTTAACAAAGATAGCTTTCACTTAGAAATGCAGATAGATTCCCACCCATTCACAATCCAGCACTGTGGGTGTAGCTTTAACCTCTGTATTTTTGAAGGATTAAGGTGAAATTCTGTGTGGTAGACATGGAGTGATTTACACCTAATCTCCTTAGGCAAACATCAGCCCTAGACAAATGCCACAACTGTCCGGCATTATGCATGAGGATCAAAATGGGAGAAGGCT
Organism: Garra rufa; assembly: GCF_049309525.1. NCBI lineage: Eukaryota > Metazoa > Chordata > Actinopteri > Cypriniformes > Cyprinidae > Garra > Garra rufa. Next base: position 32,353,257 of record NC_133361.1, on the reverse strand, counting down.
GTGCTAAATGGCCGTTTCCTCTTACATTTGTGTAAAGTAGACGGCCATTCTCGGCTCGTTAATCATCCCAGATAAGTAATGGAGGCTAAATTGCAGTTGACTGGAAGCTGGAGATTTCATCTCTGTAGTTGTGTCCCAAATGACGTACTGTATACTGTGCACTTATACTATTACACTATGTACTCAACTGTCTAGTGTATATTTTATAAGATTATTTTGCCATATAGCATCAGAACCTGATAGCCTTACAATATGTAATAAAGCTGCACCAGTTGAGTGCATGAGTTCAACACACATTGAACACACGCTTTTTTTTTGTTAATTAAGGGCATTAGAATTTCTTTTTGGAATTTTCAGTGTGAACACAATATTTTCTATGGAAACATTTGTTTTCACAAAATATATGAAATTTAACATGTGTCAGTAATATAATAACAAATACTAAAAAGCATTATGCAATAAAACATACATATTCAACACAACATTAATGATCTTTAATAATATTTTATTTTATGAATATATATTTTTACAATAGTGAATATGGTGATCAAAGCAGTCACTGGTGTGCAATTCATTACGTAATAAAGCTGTACTGTACATACCAGAGTTGGAAATTACATTGGATTAAAAACAACCCAGCATTGGGTAAAACCTGGACAAACCCAGCGACTGGGTTGTTTTGACCCGGTGGTTGACACAACCTTTTGGGTAGTTTTATTTAACTCAACTGTTGCTAACAAATTACACTATTTCTTGCCTAAAATGAACCCAAAATAGGTTGAAAATGAATATTTACCAATATGTTTAATACATTAACATTTATTGATAAGTAGAATAAATAATAATTAAATAACAAACATTTTTAAATGGCTTAATAATAAATATTCACCTTTTAATTATTGCTGTTGCCTCTAGTAATTATGTGTCTAATTTTAAATTTTTAACCTATTTTGGGTTCATTTTATGTAAGAAATATAGTAATTTTTAAACAATAGTTGAGTTCAATCAAACTAGAAGGTTGGGTTAAAGGAGTAGTTCACTTCCAGAACAAAAATTTACAGATAATGTACTCATTCCCTTGTCATCCAATTCATGTCTTTCTCTCTTCAATCGTAAAGAAATTATGTTTTTTGAGTAAAACATTTCAGGATTTCCCTCTTTATATAATGGACTTCTATGGTGCCCCTGAGTTTGAACTTCCAAAATGCAGTTTAAATGCAGCTTCAAAAGGCTCTAAACAATTCCAGCCAGTAAAAAAAAATACAATTTATATACTTTTTAACCGCAAATGCTCTTCTTGGTCTAGCTATGCTTGAAGTGTTTGTATTCCGGTTCATGACAGTTAGGGTATGTCGAACTTCAAAATCATACATCGCTGCAGAAGTACCAACCCAGTGTTTACAAAGTGAACATGCAAAGGTGGTCAAATGACCTTTACAAAAAAAAAAAAAAAAAGGTAAAACAGCGATGTAGGACGATTTTGAAGTTGTAAGAAAAAATGAGATGGGAGTTTTTCAACATATTTTAAACTGTCATGAACCGGAATACACACAGTTCACGCAGAGCTAGACCAAGATGAGCGTTTGCAATTAAAAAGTATATAAATTGTAATTTTTTACTGGCTGGGATCATTTAGAGCCCTTTGAAGCTGCATTTAAACTGCATTTTGAAAGTTCAAACTTTAGTTCACCATAGAAGTCCATTACATGGACTATTATATCCTGAAATGCTTTCCTCAAAAAAGACATGGAACACATCTTGGATGACAAGGGGGTGAGTACGTTATCTGTAAATTTTTGTTCTGGAAGTGAACTACTCCTTTAAACATTGGGTCAAAACAATCCAATTGCTGTGTTTGTCCATATTTCACTCAGCGCTGGTTTCTCTTTGACCCAGCATTGTAGGACTTATGGCAAAAATGCCACCAAAATAAACAGAAATGCCCCATAAATTCAAGACAAAGGGGTAAAAAATGCCCTTGCACAATTAAACAATGTATTACGGCTGTCGCAATTAAAATGATACGTGAAAATGAATGGAAAGTGTCAGTTTGCCAGATTACATTTAGATTCGTTCACACTACATCAGATTACTTTTATGCTCAGTTTTGTGCAGCGATGAGCCTTATAACCAATCAAACGTGTTTCTGGCAAACTTAGGAATGCTTTGGCCAATCAGAGGCTCTTAGATTAGTCAGTGCTGAAAACACTGGAGCTGTTGATGAGTGCACACACTAAAAAATTCCCTCATCGTAAACAAAAATGATATGAATAATTTATAATATAATTTAAATACAATTTTAAACAGTCTATTGACAACAGTTTCAAATATTGATTAAAATAATTGGGTAAATGTAGGTATTTGACATAGTATGGTGACTATAATAATAAGGTGATTATAAAAATTGCTCTCACAAATTGAAATCAATTCCAGGGGGTTAAATATTGCTCCTTAATAGAAAATTTCTGACCCTGGTTCAAACTCTCAAACTATTTTATTTTTCCAGCTAATATTTTCTCACTGACACATGTGGATATCTATGCTTTTTTTTGGAAATACCCTTTCAAACACCTTTATATTTTTAACAGTATGTCTGATAAATATCTAATCTGACATGCAAACTAAACTGGTGGCTCATGGCTGATCCAGTTACTCTACACAAAATGTGTTTGTTTCATTAAATAATCTTATATCAGCATTTGCCCTTTTATGAAAATAGTTTTTTTTTTTTATAATACCTAGAGATGATTTTTTAAGCCCTATTGTGCTTTTGTATTTACACTAAGCCATTGTGCATAAACATGCCAATAAAGACATTTTAAGCATGTTTAAGGAATATGTGATTGATGATGAGTCATATGCAAGAATCATAAGAACTACAAAGACAGACACGCTGTGGAATGTTTGTCCTGCATCATTTTCTCATGCCTGTGTGCTGCTGTTGAAACCGTGCCAATGGTATTTGGATGAAGCCGCTGTTTATTTGACTAGACCTTCCTGAACCCACTGACCAACATGTGCAGCCTGTGAATATATCTTTGTGCAGAATAAACACTGCATTGTGTTTCCTCATCCTCTCACTGGCCAGCGAAGTGGCGTTTGTCCTGAAGTAAAACAACTGCTGAGAGACTCATCATGCAGCGTAAACATTATAAATACCAAGATCTGTTACGTGATTTGCAATCTATTTTTTTTTTCCTTAAAATTTTGGAATTTTAAAATACTTTTTTAACCACACTCTAAAAATGCTGGGTTAAAAACAACCCAGTGCTGGGTGAAATATGGACAAACCCAGGGATTGGGTTGTTTTGACCCAACGGTTGGTTTAAATGTTTAACCCAACCTTCTTGGTAGTTTTATTTAACTCAACTATTGCTTAAAAATTACTGTTTTCATGCCTAAAATGAGCCCAAAAACCAAGTTTGTAAATCAACATTAATTACAGTTTTTTTTACAGTCCATCACTAGGACACATTTCTCAAAACTCTTCACACAACAAGCACAACATCAGTCTGTGTGGGCTAACTGTGGATCATTTATCATTGCTTTGGCACAAAATGCATTCATTGACAACATCAAATTACACATATTCTTTTATCACTTCAACACAAACACTACAAAAACGTTATCTACACAAGCCAATTTGCACAAGTTTACATAGTGTTTTCAGAACTGTTAAACTTAAGTTCAAAACCTAGCACAGTACAAAAATTAAGACAGAACTTTGCAGCATTTCTACAGAAATATTATATAGAAAAATATTCTGAATGTATAAAATATCTATTAAAGCAGTTGCATCTTTACAACTGTTAGTTTTTCACTTGCATTACCATCTATACAAAAGGGGAAAACTTAAGAATAATTTTGTACTGTAATCTAAACATGGAGCATGTAACATACTACAGTGAAATACAAACAGTAGTCAGTATGATTCTTGTTTTGTAAAGAAATTTATTACAAAAGAAAACACTGTATAATGCTACCTGTTGTTAGTGTTTTTAGGTTGTGTTATTAATAATAAAGTGTGTTTGTTTGGTGAAAAGCTTTGCTAGTTTTATGACTTGATTAGAGACTTTAAAGGAGAAGTTTACTTCCAGAACAAAAATGTACAGATAATTTACTCACCCCCTTGTCATCCAAGATGTTCATGTCTTTCTTTCTTCAGTCGTAAAGAAATTATATGAAATTCAGGATTTCTCTCCATTAAGTGGACTTTTGTGGTGCCTCCGAGTTTTTCCGAAATGCAGTTTAAATGCAGCTTCAAAGAGCTCTAAATGATCCCAGCCAATGATAAAGGGTCTTACCTAGTCATACGATTGGTTATTTTCTAAAAAAAAAAAAAAAAAGAAAATTTATATATATATATATTTTTTATATTTTTATAAGTTATATATACGGTTCAAGAGAGTTATAGGGTAGGTTGAAAAACTCACATCTCATTTTCTCCTCTAACTTTAAAAAATTGTCCTACATCGCTGCAGAAGTACCGACCCAGTGTTTATAAACAATGTGCAAAGAAGATCACCCTTTACAAAATTGTAAAGGTAACGGTAAAACGGCGATGTAGGATGATTTTGAAGACAATAAGATGGAAGTTTTTTGATATACCCTAACTGTTCACGCAGAGCTAGACAAGATGAGCATTTGAGGTTAAAAAGGATACGTATTGTCAATTTTTTTGTTTTTGTTTTTAGAAAATAGCGTTAATATCGTTAAATATCGTTTGCAATAGATAAAACCTTTCTTCCTTAGCTGGGATCCTTTAGAGCCCTTTGAAGCTGCATTTATCTGCATTTTGGAAGTTCAAACTCGCAGGCACCATAGAAGTCCACTATATGGAGAGAAATCCTAAAATGTTTTCCTCAAAAAACATAATTTCTTTAAGACTGAACAAAGAAACATATGAACATTTTGCATGACAAGGGGGTGAATAAATTATCTGTACATTTTTGTTCTGGAAGTGAACTACTCCTTTAATGGAGTGTTTTGGTGGTTTTAGTGCATTTTGAATGTAAAATCAACTGCTGTGTCCAGTTGAAAGATGGTTAGGAGAACTGTGTGAAGAGTTTTGAGAAAGTGACTTTAGTATTGAGAAATGAGTCGGAGCGATTGTAAAAAACTAATGTTTAATAAATGAACATTCATTAATATGTTGAAACCTTTATTAATTATTGCTGATGCCTCTAGTAATTATGTATCTGATGTTTGGTTCGTTTTAAGCCAGCCATATAATCGTTTTTAAACATTAGTTGAGTTAAATAAAACTACCCAGAAGGTTGGGTTTAACATTTAACTAAACCTGGATAGTTCATGCATATTTCATGGTTGTATGGTTGTATTTATCCCAGCCTTTGCAAACTTTTTTCGCTTTTCTTTTGCCTGGGGAACACAACAAAATATATTTTGAAAAATGTCCCTATTTTTGTCCATACAGCTATACAATCCAATGTGGTTTGGACAGGTTTGGAAGAGTGCGACATCTCTCAAATGCGAGAGGATGCTCACGTCCATTTTACGCAATAGATTCAGTGAATTTGGAAAAGAAGCAAATTGTTAAACTCCTTTACTAGCGAGAATATTATCCAATTCTGTGTTTCCCAACTCATTTGGGGATGTGTGAGAGTGCTGAAGGAAGGCGGGACGGCGTGCGTGACATCACTGATCTGTATAAAAGCCACAGCTGTGTCTGTGCACTCGCGCTGTGAGGCTGCAGAGAGAGAGGCGCGCACACGCTCGCTCCTTCAAACAAAGAGACCCCATCAACATCCTCCACAGTGCACCAGCAGAACCCATTCCAGCAAGGCCGAGAGGAACCATGACTGCAAACGGAACCAGCGACATGCTCAAAATCCAATTCGGATTGATCAACTGTGGGAATAAGTACCTCACGGCCGAAGCGTTCGGCTTCAAGATCAATGCATCAGCCACCAGCATGAAGAAGAAGCAGATCTGGACCTTGGAGCAGAACGGCGACGACTCGAGCACGTTCTACCTGAAGAGCCATCTGGGGAGATACATCGCAGCTGACAAAGACGGCAACGTCACGGGTGACAGCGAGACCCCGGGCGAGGATTGTCGGTTCGTAATCACGGCACACGATGATGGGCGCTGGTCACTGCAGTCTGAGCCTCACAAACGCTACCTGGGCGGCACCGAGGACAGAATTACCTGCTTTGCCCAGACCATCTCCATCGCGGAGAAATGGAGCGTGCACATCGCCATGCACCCCCAGGTCAACATCTTCAGCGTCACCAGGAAAAGATACGCGCACCTGAGCGCCGAGCAGAACGAGATCGCCATCGACCGAGACGTTCCCTGGGGCGTCGATTCCCTCATCACCTTGGTCTTCCAGGACCAGAGGTATCACATACAGACGTCCGACAACCGGTTCCTGAAGAATGACGGAAGCCTGTCCCAAAACCCTGACAAGAGCACCGGGTACACGCTGGAGTTCAGGTCTGGGAAGGTTGCCTTCAGAGACTGCACTGGGAAGTACCTGGCTCCCTCTGGTCCCAGTGGAACCATGAAGTCCGGCAAGAGCTCGAAGGTTGGCAAAGACGAGCTTTTTGTTCTGGAGCAGAGCCACCCTCAAGTGGTCCTCACCGCTGGCAACGAGAGGAATGTGTCCACCAGGCAAGGTAAATGATGCTGCTTTATTGTTAGTCACTAATGCCTACATCAATCAGGGCTGGGTTCTTATAAATCCTCTGTAATTAACTACTGCTCGTTCTTAATTATAGATATTCAGCTCTTTTCCTTTTCTTGTGGTTGTGTGGATCTGGGCAGAGCCCAGGGGTGGATCTGTGCAAATTCTGGAAAAAGAAAAAAAAAAAAAAAACAGCTCAATTTGCTTTACTTCAAAACCCTTTTATCTTTTTTTTTTAACTATTAGTCTGATTTTGCATCCAAGTGAGGCTCCATTTTGCTTCCATTTCTCTGTTTGAAAAGACTTAAAAAGATTACAGGACTCTGGTTATTGTCACAATAGAAATCTGTTAGCTGAGAATGAAATCAATACCTTGTCTGCAGTTTTGCACTGTAAATTCCATAACGGCTGTAGTTTGGAGACGCCAGTGTGCTGTAATTAAGTTGAGAGCGAAGGCAATCATTACTGTAAACACCCAGAAGAATTGACCTTAGACTGCCAGACTGAAATAATAGATCAAATTATAGTGCTACACGCCGGACTGGTGAAATATTGTGCTTTTCAGCGTGACTATTACTGCTGAAAATGAAATGAGATGTTCTGCTGTTTTAATAACTGCTAAACTGGAAAAAAAAAAATTTATTTGAAAGACACAAATGCCATCATTAAGAGAGGATGTCTGGGATTTGCTTTTGCAATCCCAGCTCTGGTTTACCATAGATGAGGCAGGACAGTGCCAGCATGTTGGGCCTGTGACAAAAGGCACGTGGTCTCTGCAGGTCATGATTGGCTCTTCTGTATAGCCTTTGTTTCTTAAGACTTTGCTTCTTTTATCTCCGATTCATTTTGCCTTGTGGAAGCGCAAGATTTCATCTATCCTCAAAAAGCACTTCATGCCATTTGCTCACAAAAGTCTGGATTTAATTATGATCTAGATGCACGAAATCACTTGTTATTTGTGATTGAGACCTCATGCTTGCCTAGATCAAATATTTGTCTTCAGGGATGCAGTCCTTAGAGGAATAAGGCTCAATGTTTGTGTCATGTTCTTTTGAGAGAATTTGTGAGGGGGCCGAGATTTCAGGCGTGTGCTGAGGGTAGAAGGAGAACAAAGACGGCATGCTCTGGGCCCCAGCTCACCATGCAGCCCAGCTGCTGAGAGTCTTTAGGCAGCCCAGCACGCAGAACAATGGAGCCTCGCTATGCACAACACTGATGTACTCTCGCTTAAATGCATCTGTCTCGAAAGATTAGGAGTCTCCCTGCTCGCTGGTCTGCTCTTCCTTCCTTTGTGGCAAGGACGTTGGATGTCTGTCATTCCATAAATGCTAAAATGGTTTCCCAACAGTGTCTTGCATTATATTTTGTGTTCACTTGAGAATTGTTTGTCTATATGATTGCAGCTGCTTGACCCTGTTGACCGGTGAGCTCATTTGAGTGTTTGGCAATTGTGAAATTGACCCAAATGTATGTTCCTGCAATATTTTGCTGCCAAGGTTAAAGGCTTTTCACTGGGGAATAGAAGCTCTGCAGTTGTCGTGTAGATGGATCGACCATTCGCAGTCAGGCGTCGAGTGATGGGGGTTGGGGGGGGGGGGGTGTCTGCTGGTGGCTTAAAAGATCCTCCCAAACCATTTAAATGCCGGGTGAGGATACATACCTCCCTGGAATGATAGAGGGGATTTTTTTTTTTTTTTTTTTACCCCCTCGTCCTACCCGAGACTGATTTAGAGCAAGTCTACGGGCGTCTTAGTCATTCTCCTTTGCAGCCATATGTTTCTCATCTTGGCTATTTATTTTCCTTGCTCATTCAGGCACGCATTTTTCTAGGGAAACTCAATCCGCCTTCCAGAGGCCAGGCCGCGGCAGTGCTAATACGCAATTTCATGTAGATGTATTACGAGCTTGGTGAAACTGGAACATGAAAGCAATCATGGTGAATCCAGATTAAAATATAGGTGACGTGTTTGACCATGTATGCGTTTCTTTCTTCAGTTGCAAAGAAATTTAAGTTTTTTGAGAAAAACATGCCAGGATTTTTCTCCATATAGTGGACTTCAATGGTGGTTAATGTGGTTTCATTGCAGCTTCAAAAGGCTCTACAGAATTCCAGCCGAGGAATAAGGGTCTTCTCTAGCAAATCAGTCCATCATTTTCTTAAAACGTTTGCATCACAGAGCTAGTGCAAGACGAGTGTTTGTGGGTTGTTGGTTTTTTTTTTTTTTTTTTAAGAAAATGACTGATCGTTTTGCTAGATAAGACCCTTATTCCTTGGCTGGGATTGTGTAGAGCCCTTTGAATCTGAACTAAAACTGCAATTTTGACCTTCATACCATTGGCCACAATTGAGGTCCACTATATGCAGAAAAATCTTAAAGTGTTTACCTCAAAAAAAACTTAATTTCTTTGTGACTGAAGAAAGAAAGACATGAACATCTTGGATGACATGGAGGTAAATAATCAGTAAATCTTTATTCTGAAAGCAATCTTCTCCTTTAATATTTCTAATTGTCTTCTGTTTTCCTCTTAAAAGAGGTTTAGACCATAAATGGAAGTTTTATCTGATGACTGTGTCTCTAAATGCACACAATGGAGTTTAATTAGATTTCCTGGAGTAGAGGACTGGTGATCTGTCTTTCACTGAGCTCCATGAATCTAAACTACAAACCGGATGCATTGACTATTGTTGTCCCGAAGCCTCCCACTAAGCATCCTGGCATATATGACCATCCAAAATTCTTGTGGAGATTAACTCTGTGTGTGTGAGGAGGCCAAAGCAATTGCCAGAGTGATAGTCCATGGCATTCAACACTCTTTAGTCAAGTAATCTCAAAGATCTCTGCTCACTCAGCATGGCTGATCCAGATCTAACTGTTGAAAGCCAGGGGTTTGTCGTTTTTATAATGTGGTTTACAGTATTCCCTATTTTTGTGTTTGACAGGCATGGACCTTTCTGCCAACCAGGATGAAGAAGGCGACCAGGAGACTTTTCAGATGGAAATCAGTAAGGACACGAAAAAGTGTGCCTTCAGGACCTGCACTGGCAAATACTGGACCCTCACAGCTAATGGTGGCCTTCAATGCACTGCCTCTACTAAGTGAGTGTGAATCACAGGAACATGACATGATGAAGAGAGCTTAGTATTGTTAGTGTTTTCATACTGGCATTTTTTGGGTGAACAGATCTCTGTGTGCTGGTGGGCCTACTTTTTTAATATCTTGCATTAACCATACAATATTAATTAAATTAGATTTGTAAAAGGCATCTTGAATGCTTCGTATTGGGGTCAAATTTACTAAGACCGTAAATAATAAGAAGGTAAAAAGACAGAAAACCAGTTTAAATAAAAAAAAATTTCTAGTTTTCTTTATCAGAATTAAAAAATAAATTTATATTTCTAACAAATAACAAAGTTCAAGTCAGACCACATTCAGTTTTAAATTTTTAATCAAAACATGCATATACAAATGTCTTGCTCTAGTCTTCAGTTTCACATGATCCTTCAGAAATCATTCTAATATGCTGATTTACTGCTTAAGAAACATTTTTTTTAATCAATGTTAAAAATGGCTTTTTGTAGAAGCTGTGATTTATTTATTTATTTATTTATTTTTTATTTATTTTTTTCCTTTTCTGAATTGTTTGATGAACAGGAAGTTCAAAAGAATGTCATTTGTTTAAAATTAAAATCTTCTGGTAATGTCTTTACTGTCACTATTTAAGTCTCACTGTCCCCAAACTTCTATAAAGTAGTGCAAGTTTGAATTTATATTTTATATTCATATTATATTTTTACATGGCTTCCGTGGTGGAAGTTGGAATGGTGTTAAACGCAAACAAAGAATTTTACCCAAATCTATAAATATAATGCAATATAAGTATGCTAGAATATTATTCCTTCACAAACAGATTCTGTGATGTGGTAAAGTCAGTGACTTTATCATTTGATTGTAGATTTTAGTAGGGCTGTCACGATTCCTCGATCAGATTTGTAAGGTAAATCATTTATAAAGCTACGCAAACCCCGGAGAAAATAAAAGCTCAAACCCGTTTCCGTGTTTTGATCCACATATGTGTCCACATATTAAAGAAATTACAATGGCTGTATTGAACATATTGCCAAATAAAAAAGATTAAATGGACATTTGAATGAAATGTTTAGTCAATTTTAACCAAGGATTAGATCATGCTGTATTCCCTCCCCTCAGATTTAAGTTTGAGATAATTATTGTGGTGATGGGAGTATCTTTTGCCAAATTATATTGCATAGTTTGATGTATAATCTCTTTGACCAGGTCTGCTAACTGCTACTTTGACATTGAGTGGCGTGGGAAGAAGATAACTCTGCGTGCCAACAATGGAAAATATGTGGCTGCCAAAAAGAACGGACAGCTGGCTGCCACGATTGACTCAGCAGGTGGGGTGTGGTGTTGTACACCATTTCCGCTATTTCAATCTATTGTTTGGAAATGCTGCAGTGATTTAGTAAACTTGTTGATGGATTGCCCCTCAATCGTTGACTGTTAAGTGGAGCACTTCAATAGCACAATCACATTCCTGCTTGGCCTTTGTGAGTTCAAATTCTAAAAAAAATGCTTTTTCAGGTGAGACCGAAGAGTTCCTGATGAAGCTTATTAATAGGCCCCTCATCGTGCTGAGAGGGGAGCATGGATTCATTGGCTGCAGGAAGGTGACCGGCACCCTGGACTCCAACCGCTCATCATATGATGTCTTCGGGTTGGAGTTTAAAGATGGAGCCTATAGCTTGCGAGGTTTGTTTGCACTTTAAAGATCGCCTACTATGCAAAATCCAGTTTTACATGATGTTTGGACATAAATGTGACCCTGGACCACAAAACTAGTCATGAGGGTCGAGTTTTAAATTAAGATGCATAATCTCAAAGATGAATAAATAAGTTTTCCATTGATGAATGGTTTGTTAGGATAGGACAATATTTGGTCAAGATTCAAATATTTGAAAATCTGGAATCTGAGGGTGCAAATAAAAATAATATAAAGAAAATCGCCTTTAAAGTTGGCCAGTGCATATTACTAATCAAAAATTAAGTTTTGATACATTTTTGGTAGAAAATTGACAAAATATCTTAATTGAACATCTTTATTTAATATCTTAATGATTTTTGGCATAACAGAAAAATCGACAATTTTGACCCATACAATCTATCGCTGGCTATTGCTACAAATATACTTGTGCTTCTTATGACTGGTTTTGTGGTCAAGGGTCAGAAATGTGTTGGCAACACTGCTCCTTATTTTTTTTAATCCTTATTAAACCAAACCAGTCTCATTAGGCATGCGGTTTTGATTCTCAAAGCAATATGACATCACATTGTTTAGGCTCTGCCCACAGCCTAAACAACTGATAGTCCTGCATTGCCATAGTTTCCGCCCTCAGCGAGTTGTTTGGTTGTACGCCATCCTCCATTTTCTCCATGCTCGAGCAGCTGTAACATCAGCAATGTCTCATCATCAGCAATCCTGCTGTTCTGTGTTTGGATGTAAAACTGAACATAAGAGTCTTCATTTTTTTACCCAGCATCTGAGTCACTGAGGACACAGTAGCTTTTTTTTTTTTTTTTTGAAGGAAATGCTCAATCTACCTAAATGCGTTTATTTCTGCGCAAATCATTTCTCTCCAGAATGTGTTTTGTGTGCACACATTCTTGAAGTATTTCAATTGACAATTGATTTCGTCCCACTTTTGGGCATGGTTGGCTTCCCATATGTATGGCTGAACACCAGTTCTCTTGCTCTGTTATGTTGCTTCTATCAACTGTTTAATGCTGTAAATATGCAAAGCAGAGATGTATAAGCTATGCCCCCTTATGAAAACAGGGTGGGAATATGCAGCTCATTTGCATTTAAAGTGATGCACACCAAAACAGCACTTTTTTTTTTTTTTTTATAGACTCCAAAAACGTCATTTTCAAACTGATATAATAAATCTGTGGGGTATTTTAAGCTGAAACTTCAGACACATTCTGGGGACCCCCAAGACCAACATCATGTAAAAAGTGGCATAATAGGTTCTTTAAGCAAAGTTTTAAAAGTTTTCTTGACGCCTTGAATCTCTTCTCAGACTGCACAGGGAAATACTGGATGGTGGGCAGCGAGTCGAACGTGCTCAGCAGTAGCGACACCCCGGTGGACTTCTTCCTGGAGTTTTGCGACTACAACAAAGTGGCCATCAAGTCAACCGAGGGGAAATACCTGAAGGGCGATCACGCAGGTGTTCTGAAGGCCAACGCCGACGATCTGGACACCTCCACTTTGTGGGAGTACTAAAAGCACTTAAGAAACCACTGTGGCTTTTTCTTTCCAGTTTTTCTCCTTTCTGTTATGCGTTTTGAATATGGTTTATGAAAACGAGTGAGCACATGGGCCGATAGCAGAGAGAAACCCAAAGGTGAAGGGTCTTACTTCTAGTCATGTATACTCGATTCTGTCTAAATACGTCAGCGTTTGTGTGCCACAGCATTAACGCAGTCTTGTGCAGTTCTCATCGATGAACTGGGACTTAACTGGCATCCAAATTTGTGTTGTGTGGTTAAGCACATGTAATGTCATCTCCTAATCTGTCGTAATAATTGACTGGCATTCAAGATTCAAGTCGGTGGAAGATCGACTATGCGGGCGCCACAGGATTTTGATGTACCAGATTGTAGCGGGATCCCTCTTCCTAGTCTTTGCACAGTCCTGTATGAGCCTCACTCTCTCTAAATATTAACACATAGCGAAATATGTTAAAGAAAACCTTGTGACTGTGAGATATTGATAATGTAATGCCTCCCACTGTATTGCCAGTCATAAGTATCTACCCTCATGACCCGAGGACTAAGGCAATATATTACAGGTAAATGTATGAATGTTGAGTTTTTATTTTTTCCTTTGCATACACTTGACAGAGTTATGAAGGAAGTTCTCGGACCACTGAAACGGACGATGGGCTAAACTGTTTCGTTTTCGTGTTTGAAGTATGGCAGTGCTTTGATTGTTTACTGCCTCACTATCTGTGCCATTTAGAATCATTTTAATTTTTAAAAAGAGGACAAACCAAGAGAACTGGATTGCTAGCTTACATCTCAAAATTAGGGATACGCCTGGAATTGCGAATGGGCGAAAAAACAGGAACTATAAATACTAAAGTGGAAAATGTTTTCTGCAACTCGAAAGTGATCGTTACATTGTGTGAAGATACCGAAGTGAGGAATGTTGTTGCAGGTTCAACACAGTATTTATGCTAAATTAAACCACTTTTCCCCTCTTAAACCTGACAAATCTCAAAGAAATGGCGGGTCTGCTTTTACAGGACTCGTGCAGTGGTCAAATCTGGAAAAGTCACTGGAAATGTCACCTAATGCTTTTTGTTGTTGTTGTTTTGGAAAAGGCACAGACATTATCATAAACCTGATACCTTTATGCACATTACAGAGCATTAACATCTCAGTGAAAAAACCAACACCACATAAGATTTAAACTGTGTTAAACTGGTGCTGAATTAGATTTCAGGTGTGCATCAAAGCCACTCTGAGCAGGACCGCTCATTATTTAAGAATAGAGCTACCATTTCACATGATAATCTGCCATTGCTAAGGGAATGATAATGACTGTGCCTTCAAAGGCCATTACGGGGGAGAAAAGACATTCCACATTATACTTTGTAAAGTCTTTACAAATGTCTTTTTATATTGTTTTGGTATTATGGTTCTGTTTCCTCATGTGCCATGGGTACAAATGAAATCCGGAAATAAATACGGTTTGAATATGAAACTTTTGTCAGTGAATTTTGTTTTTGATTCTAGAAAATAAACTCTTAAAAATAGTAGTTGCAAAGCAATGATCAACACGTTCCTTCTAGTGAAGTTATATGGCCATTCTACAGAATTGGTCCAAAGTCGAAGTTGGAAATGTCTTGGAATATTTTTCTAAAAAAAAAAGTATATCCTACACATTTCTAGTAATTGTGCAGTTAATTCTCATGTTGTATTTTCAGAAAGTTTTGGAATATTTTTCCCAAATTTATCATTACCAAAGCACAGTAGTAATAATAATTTAATTAGAAGGGTCATATTGACCTATTAAGATTTAGCTTACATTATAAATATATATTTTTGCTATTATATTATTTTCTTTCAGAAGTGAATAAATTACATTTTCAAACTATATTTCAAGTGTTATTTATGAGATTTGTTGTATTTTGAATTCAAAAAGTTGATCATACTGATTTCAAAATTAAGGATTCATTAGTTTGAATATACATTAAAGCAAATCATAGCAGATAATTCAGTATACTTTATGTTTGACAAAACATCCCATGTTTTGGTAGTGACAATAATGCAACCACATCACATTGCAGAATTTTAACTTGCAAACTAAAATACAACAAAAAAAAAAAAAATGCAAAACTATTAAAATTTTATTTGCCCCAAATATGAGGATTATGTGTTTCCTTTTGTCACTACCAAAAGAATTACGTTTCAGTCGTGACAATTTTATGGGATAACACCCAAAAGAAACAAAGATGTCTCAACTGAAACTCCACTAAATGTTTTGGTTCACAATTTTAGATACTTTCAAACCTAGCTCAAAGATGCTAATCAGCACATGGTTAGTTAGCACAGTTCAGAACAGTAGTTCACATATAAAAACTAAATGTTATGGAATAGTGCTTAATATTTTAGAAAAAGGTAGTGACGTTCTTTGAAGTTACACAAAAACACATTTACCTCAAAATGATGGGGCCTGTCTACTTACACCTTGTAGCTATAAGAGAGAAGGACACGGGAATATTTCTGATCATAAATGTAGGGGTGTAGTTAAAACCAGTCTTAGCCAATGGACTAAAACATGCATTGTTTCGGTAGTGAGTGTGACATGAAAATGCAGAAGTTTCATAATTTATAAAGAAAATATAAAATAACCTAAATATATACTTCACTTTTTAAAAAAAAAATCAAAAGATACTTTTAAAAACAACAATAAACAACAAAACTTATTTCAATATCATACTAGTATTTTAAATATTATTGTGGGTTTCAGTAGATAATAGGAGGATTTTAGTAAACATCTAAGATTTGAATACTTCAATGCTTTTTAAATGTGTCTTTTGGTTTGTGGGACAGCAGTTTGCACCAATTTTGTAGAATGGCCCACATAGCTTTATCTAGCTAATAGTTACTAAGCTTAAGCACAATTCGGTGAAATATGAGCGCAACTTCCTGACTTTGTTTTGAAAGCTTACCCTGCTGTGAAAGAGTGAGAGAAATTAGTTTTCTCCTGAGACTTCAACTCTGTCTTTTTTTTTTAAGCTGGCAGCCGCTCTGTCAATGAGGCTTTTGTTTGGTGTTATTGCTGGAGCAGCAGTTTGCAAAATGATGGTGATCCCATCTGCTGAGTTATTGGAACAACAAAAAGGTCATTTACTGAAGTTC
This sequence comes from Garra rufa, assembly GCF_049309525.1. Taxonomy (NCBI): domain Eukaryota; kingdom Metazoa; phylum Chordata; class Actinopteri; order Cypriniformes; family Cyprinidae; genus Garra; species Garra rufa. The sequence continues at coordinate 32,337,158 of NC_133361.1, read as the reverse complement.
AAGGAGCCTAAAATTGTAACTGAAGGGACACTGTATACTGTACAATGAAAGGGATTCAGTATCTAAAATGCAGATAGAAAAACTAATTGAAAGCATGTGATCTTTGCTGCAGGCTATAAAAAGATTTGAAATCCACAATATGTCAGTAAGATCCTCAGAAAATACACTCAGTATATAGGACAAAAGAACATACACACATTTTTTTTTTTTAAATGTGACCCTGGACCACAAAAGCAGCCATAAGTAGTATGTTCCATGAAGATATTTTGTAAATTTTCGACCATACAGTCGTGGCCAAAAGTTTTGAGAATTACATAAATATTGGAAATTGGAAAAGTTGCTGCTTAAGTTTTTATAATAGCAGTTTGCATATACTCCAGAATGTTATGAAGAGTGATCAGATGAATTGCATAGTCCTTCTTTGCCATGAAAATTAACTTAATCCCGAAAAAAACTTTCCACTGCATTTCATTGCTGTCATTAAAGGAGCTGCTGAGATCATTTCAGTAATCGTCTTGTTAACTCAGGTGAGAATGTTGACGAGCACAAGGCTGGAGATCATTATGTCAGGCTGATTGGGTTAGAATGGCAGACTTGACATGTTAAAAGGAGGGTGATGCTTGAAATCATTGTTCTTCCATTGTTAACCATGGTGACCTGCAAAGAAACGCGTGCAGCCATCATTGCGTTGCATAAAAATGGCTTCACAGGCAAGGATATTGTGGCTACTAAGATTGCACCTAAATCAACTATTTATAGGATCATCAAGAACTTCAAGGAAAGAGGTTCAATTCTTGTTAAGAAGGCTTCAGGGCGTCCAAGAAAGTCCAGCAAGCGCCAGGATGGTCTCCTAAAGAGGATTCAGCTGCGGGATCGGAGTGGCACCAGTGCAGAGCTTGCTCAGGAATGGCAGCAGGCAGGTGTGAGCGCATCTGCACACACAGTGAGGACAAGACTTTTGGAAGATGGCCTGGTGTCAAGAAGGGCAGCAAAGAAGCCACTTCTCTCCAAAAAAAAAACATCAGGGACAGATTGATCTTCTGCAAAAAGTATGGCGAATGGACTGCTGAGGACTGGGGCAAAGTCATATTCTCCGATGAAGCCTCTTTCCGATTGTTTGGGGCATCTGGAAAAAGGTTTGTCCGGAGAAGAAAAGGTGAGCGCTACCATCAGTCCTGTGTCATGCCAACAGTAAAGCATCCTGAGACCATTCATGTGTGGGGTTGCTTCTCATCCAAGGGAGTGGGCTCACTCACACAATTTTGCCCAAAAACACAGCCATGAATAAAGAATGGCACCAAAACACCCTCCAACGGCAACTTCTTCCAACAATCCAACAACAGTTTGGTGAAGAACAATGCATTTTCCAGCACGATGGAGCACCGTGCCATAAGGCAAAAGTGATAACTAAGTGGCTCGGGGACCAAAACATTGAAATTTTGGGTCCATGGCCTGGAAACTCCCCAGATCTTAATCCCATTGAGAACTTGTGGTCAATCCTCAAGAGGCGGGTGGACAAACAAAAACCCACTAATTCTGACAAACTCCAAGAAGTGATTATGAAAGAATGGGTTGCTATCAGTCAGGATTTGGCCCAGAAGTTGATTGAGAGCATGCCCAGTCGAATTGCAGAGGTCCTGAACAAGAAGGGCCAACACTGCAAATACTGACTCTTTGCATAAATGTCATGTAATTGTCGATAAAAGCCTTTGAAGAAGTGCTTGTAATTATATTTCAGTACATCACAGAAACAACCGAAACAAAGATCTAAAAGCAGTTTAGCAGCAAACTTTGTGAAAACTAATATTTGTCATTCTCAAAACTTTTGGCCACGACTGTACACTCTTAAAAATAAAGGTGCTTCGAAAGGTTTTCCAAGCGATGCCATAGAAGAACCATTTTTGGTTCCACCAGGAACCATTTCTTGCTTAACTTTTTATAATCTGAAGAACCTTATTTGCCAGAAAGAACCAGAAAGGTTTTTTTAATGGAACCATTTAGACAAAAAAGGTTCTATGGCATCGTGAAGCACCTTTATTTTTAAGAGTGTAAATATATCAAAGCTTAATTTTTGATTAGTAATATGCATTGATAAGAACTTCATTTGAACAACTTTAAAGGTGATTTTCTCAGTATTTAAATTTAAAAAAATTTTTTGCACCCTCAGATTCCAGATTTTCAAACAGTTGTATCTCAGACAAATATTGTCCTATCCTAACACATCATACATCAATGGAAAGCTTATTTATTCATATTTGTAAATTAAGATTTATACATCATCTGAAAGCTGAATAAATACACATATATTCACTGATATATGGTTTGTTAGGATTTGAAAAATCTGAAATTTCAGGGTGCAAAAAAATCTAAATACTGAGAAAATCGCCTTCAAAGTTATTCAAATGAAGTTTTTAGCAATGCATATTACTAATCAAAAATTAAGTTTTGATATATTTATGGTAGGAAATTTACAAAATATATTCATGGAACATGATCTTTACTTAATATCCTAATGATTTCTGGCATGAAAGAAAAACGTATCATTATGACTCATACAATGTATTTTTGGCTATTGCTACAAATATACTCGTGATACTTAAGACTGGTTTTGTGCTCCAAGGTCACATGTCTTGTAAATGCTCATTTTGTCATTGTTTACTAGCTTATATATAACCTTAAGGCTAACATATTCATACAAAAAGCCATAAAACTTCAGTTTTGATTTCATGGGGACTTTATTAAAGCCTGTTCACACCAAGGGCGATAACTATAGATAACAGACAACAATAAATATATAGTTCTAAAAATCAATCCTGCTATCACAGGATCACAGACGCAGGCGATATCGTTCACTGGTGTGAACACTAATATAGTTATCTTTATCCATATTTTATGGGTCTGGCTTCCGGTCTCATCTGCATCCAGCTATTTTTATCTGTACAAAACAGCTTGTTTTGCTGCTTGATATTGCAAATTGGTGTGTCTTACCATATTATTTTAATGTATTGTCTTAATTATAAGCACACTGGTTTGTAGTGCCGTCCGTTTTACTGTTTACTGCACACTGTTATTCTTCTCCTTATTTCCCTACAGCAGCTAATGAACTGGAAGTCTCTTCCTTGTTGAAGAAAAAGGTGGATAGTTATCGTTCTTGGAGTAAACAGGCCTTTAAACATTTTTTTTTAAATAGTATTTTACTGTAAAATGTACTCCAAAAATCTGATAACTGCTACTGTAGACTGACCCCTCCATCATACAAAGACAAAGACAAAGAGTGAGTCCTATTCTTTAAAATTAGGAAATTAGGTTTATTGAACAGGAAGCCACTCAGACATTTGTGCCTGCACCAGATTGATTGGTAGACTAATTAGTCTTCATGAATGTATATATAATTAGATTACAGATACAGCCTAAATGTGATTGTTGAAAACGACGCCTTGAGCATTTCCATTCAGAAACTAAGAAAAGAGGCTGAAAGGGTTAAATGATCTAGTCTGGCTGACACAAGGACCAATGTTTCCATGGTAACTCTGAGCATGTAATTTGAAGGGGCTCTATTGTGGGGGTTGATGGTGGGGCTGGAGCTGCAGCTTTTCAGGTGGGCAGGCAGGGATTTTTTTTGTTTCATGTCATCATTCTCATGTGCGGGTCAGATCACAGAAGCTGAATTTAGATTGACATGACAGACTGGCGTACAGCATTTGAATAAACAGCAGAGCAGAACAACAGCTTTTGCACAGATGTGAAGGCAACGTTTGGTGGGAAAAGAACAATGTTTGCACTGTGACAAATGTCAGGACATTTCTCAAATTACGCATGTGGTTTTAAAGTTTTCCATGAATTTGCATTTTTGTGATACGCATGGAAAGGAACACAAGGTACACTGGCAAATATATATTTTTTTAACAGTAACGGAAACAGTAGACTTCTCTGATGACTAACATTTAAAACTGTAGTAGTCACTGCAATATTTTACCTTGAAAAATGCATATTTTAAACTGTTACTTTTTATCTACAAGATTTCAACATTATCAAATACAGAATCAAGAATGCGAGCAATTCAAATGATTTCTGCAATTATCACTTATTCATCTCACCTGATGTGGAAGCTTAAAGGGATAGATCACCCAAAAGTGACAATTTTGTCATCTTTTAGCCTACTCGCCCTCAAGTTGCTCCAAACCTGTATGAATTTCTTTCTTCTGTTAAACACACAAAAAATGTGAAGAATGTGGGTAAGCAAACAGTTGCTGGTCCCCATAGTATGGGAAAAACTTATATTAAAAAGTCATTTGAGACCAGAAACTGTGGTGTTACCCAAATTTTTCAAAATAATTTTTGTGTTCAACATAGGAAAGAAATTCATGAAGGTTTTGAACAACTTGAAGGTGAATAAATGATAGAATCTTCTACTTGAGGGTAAAGAATTTTCCTTTTTGTGTGAACTATCCATTTAAGAGTGTGAAGTACTATTCAAATTCGGTTCAAATCGATCAGATTTAAGTCTCTCCGGCTCACCAAGGCTGCATTTATTTGATCAAATATACAGTAAAACAGTAATACTGTGAAATATTACCATTTTAAATAACGGTTTTCTTTTTTGAAATGAAAAATGTAATTTATTTGTGTGATGTTAGAGATGAACTTTACTCCAGTCTTCAGTGTCACATGGTCTTTCAGAAATCATTCTAATGATTTCTCATATTAGAAATGTTGAAAACTGTTTTGTTGCTTAAAATTTTGTGGAAACCACATTTTCTTTCCAGTATTCTTTGATGAATAGATAGTTAAAAAAAAACTGCATTTATTTTAAATAGAAATACTGGTAAAACTTAACCAATTAACTAACATAACTAACATGAAAGAACAATGAGCAATACATTTATTACACTATTTATTCATCTTTGGTAATATTATTTAAAAAAAAAAATGTTAGTTTGTTCATGTTAGTTTACAGTGCTTTAACTAATGTTAACACACCACTTGTGATTTTAATAATGCATTACTTAGTAAATGAAATTAACATTAAAAATAAATGTTTTAGTAGTATTGTTCATTCTTAGTTCATGTTAACTGATGTAGTTAATGTCAGGGGCGTAGAGCCAATTTAAAAGTGGGGGGGGGGACAGTATGGTGATGTTCATACAGTATAATAAATTCTAAATAGAAGAACAATGGCATTTTACAGCACCAAAGAGGCAATTTGAGGACACCCAAGAGATTTGCGCTGTGATTGACTAAATGTTAGTTCACTCAAATCTAAGTAACAAATCAGAGGACAATGGCGGAAATATTGGTGCTAGATCAACAAAAGTGCGGGGGACATGTGCCCCCCGTCCCCCCCGGTTGCTACGCCCCTGGTTAATGTTAACTAATGAACCTTATTGTAAAGTGTTTAAGTATCTTTAGTCACTTCTGAGCTATTTAATGTGTCCTTGCTGAATAAAAGTATTCCTCTTTTTAAAAAAAAGAAAGCCCTGACCCTAGACATTTGAATGATAGTGTACATACTGCAGAAATACTAAAAGGCCTACTGTTTGTATGCCAAAATCATGTTTCCGTTATAGAAGGAAAAGACTGACATATGCAAATTATAACCAAAATAAATGATATATTTACTACGTAAAAATCGGTTAAACTGATTAGCTAACGCAAATGAAACTCACACGCTCAACAGATGAACAATCGCGGATGTGCTCCAGAACTGGTTTAACACTAAATTCCAAAGATGATTCATTGTGAAGAACGGCTGAAAAAACACCAGAGACTGTTTCCCAAATGTCAGAGAGTTGTGTTATTGCTTAGCTACACTGTTGCTCAAAAGTTTGGGATCAGTATGATTTTTAATGTTTGTTAAAGAAGCCTTCTCTGGTTTTCAAGGCTATTTGATTAAAAATACAGAATAAACAGCAATGTTGTGAAATATTATTGCAATTTTAAATAGTGGTTTTCTAATTTAACATACTTTAAAATAGAATTCATTTCTGTGATGCAAAGTTGAATTTTCAGCATCACTACTGCAGTCTTTAGTGTCACATGATCCTTCAGAAATCATTCTAATATGCTGATTTATTATCAAATGTTAGAATTTAGTTTTTTTTTTTTTTTTTGGAAACTCTAATACTTTTTCCAGGATTCTTTGATGAATAAAAAGTTAAAGAGAACAGAATTGATTTAAAATGGAAATCTTTTCTAACAATATTTTTACCATCACCTTTTATCATTTTAACACATCCTTGCTGAATAAAGCATTCATTTGTTTCAAAGAAAAAAAACAAAAAACAAGCTTACTAAAGATTTCTATTTTAAATAATGTTTTATTCATCACAGATTGCGCAAAATATTAAGCAGCACAACTGTTTCCAGCATTGATAATAAATCAGCATATTAGAATGATTTCTGAAGAATCTAAGGATGCAAAGCTGATGAAAATCAAGCTTTGAATCACAGGAATAAATTCTATTTTTAAATATACTAAAATAGAAAACCACTATTATAAATAGCAATAATATTTCACAATATTACTGATTTTTCTGTGTTTTTAATCAAATAAATGCAGCCTTGATGAGCAGAAGAGACTTAAAAACATTAAAAATCTTACTCATCCCAAACTTTTGAACAGCAGTGTATATTCTATATGAATATGAGAGCAACAAAGGCCATTTAGAAACATCTGACCCTGAGCTCAGTACCAAAATACAAACAAACAAATAATTATATCTTCTTATATCCTCGCATCTCCTTCCTAACATATAACCTAGTCTCGGAGAGTTTATGATATCATGAACAGCAGCAGTCACATGATCATCACTGACCCCAGGAAATCACTGCTATGTGTGACCACCGCCTAGGGCTTCACAACGGGGGATGATGACACTCTCATGACTGCAAAGTCCAGCCCTTCACACCATTAACACCAGCAAACACAAAAGAAGGAAATCTTAACAACTTCCCTTCAGGGTGATTACACACTGACCATCCCTCTAGAAATCATCGTACATTATCAGAACCATCGGGAATTTTAATCCATCTTCAAATGGACCTGATCCATATCCACCAACTACAATGTCACTCTTAAAATGTATAGTTCCAAAAGGAGGTTTTCACAAGAAGCATTTCCCCCTAAAAAACTTTCAGAATTCATAAAATGAAAATTCAGTTACTATAGTACTAAAATGTTCTTCACATAAAGAAAAAGCAGTTCTTTTAAGAATTGTTCACTGAAAGGTTCTCTGAGGAACCCAAAATGATTCTTCTATGTAATCAACACAAAAAGTCCCTTTAGTAAAAAAGGTAATTGCACCTTTTTATCTCACAAATCTGACTTCCTCACAATTCTGACTTTTTTCTCAAAATTTAGATATAAACTAGACTATATAATTAGTAACAATTGCGAGAAATAAACTTGCAATTCTGAGAAATAAAGCTGGAATTGCAAAACTTAAGCACAATTGCACACAACTTTTTTCTCAGAATTGCGAGTATATATCTCACAATTGTGACTTTATAAAACACAATTGCAAGTTATCAAGTCAGAATTGCGAGAGATAAACTCGCAATTCTGAGAAGTTATTTTTCCCCTCAAAACTGGACTTTATAACTTACAATTGCAAGTTTATATCTCACTTTTCTGAGCAAAAAGTCAGAATTATGAGGAAAAAAAGTTTTTGTCTTGCAATTCTGACTTTATTTCTCACAATTGCAAGTTTATCACGCAGTTCTGACAAAAATTCAGAATTGTGACTATATCTCGCAATTCTGACTTTATAACTCACAATTGTTTATATCTTAAAATTCTATAAAAAAAGTCAGAATTGCGAGATATAAACTTGCAATGCAATAAAAAAGTCAGAATTGCGAGATACAAATTCACAATTGTGAGAAAAAATTTGAACTGACTTTATATCTCAGAATTCTGACTTTTTTATAGAATTTTAAGATATAAACAATTGTGAGTTATAAAGTCAGAATTGCGAGAAAAAAGTCAGTTTTTATCTTGCAATTCAGATTATTTCTCATAATTGAGTTTATCACACAATGATAAAAAAGTCAGAATTGTGACTATAACTCGCAGTTCAGAGGAACACTCAGAATTGGAAGCAGTTTTTATCTTGCAATTCTGACTTTTTTTATAATTGAGTTTTTCATGCAATTCTGACAAAAAGTCTGACAATTCTAACTTTATAACTCACAGTTACGACTTTATATCTTGCAATTCTGACTTTTTTCTTACAATTGTCTTAATAACTATCTTAATAACAGAATTGTGAGATATAAATTGTAAGTCTGTATCATGTAACCCTGTGGAAAAAAGGCTGTAAACTCGCAATTGCGAGAGAAAAAAAAAGTCTGAATTGGGAGATAAAAAGTAACAATTACCTTTCTTGATTTTTTATTCAGTGGCGGAAAGAGGCTTCTGTAGAACCATTTTTAGCTCCCCGAAGAACCTTTCAGTGAACAGTTATAAAAAAAAAAAACACATTGTAATAATGTAAAGAACCCTTTTCCACTATAAAGAACATTTAGTCCAATGGAAAGCTTCCATGGATGTTGAAGGTTCTTCAAGGAACCATCAATGCCCAAAATAAATTATTTTTTTAGACTGAGAGATTTGATGCAACATGACGCAGAAGATTCAGAGGCACAGATCCAGTTTCAGGAAGCTCTTGAGCTGTGGGCGCATTGAGTGCAAGCTGCCAGGGTCAACCCTTCACACCTGTAGGCCTACAGGCCCAAAGACTGTCCATCTGCTGACCCATTAGGAGGTTATAATGTCAAACCGAGACACTTCATTTGCCTGCACTGCGTCAGGTGTGGAAACACCAGTGCTCAGATACACCACCAACAACAGATGGGAGAAGATGACCAGATTATCCTGATTGTGTTTCACCTCAGCATTGATTTAAGGAACTACTGGTTTGACTGACACGCAATGATCTCCACAAACCATCCCTTAGATTTCCCTAAAGAAAGGGCTTCTGTGAGAGCCTCGTGCTCTCTGTGAGGATGAGTAATGTGTTTTAAGAGGCGTGAGGGCTCTGTATAAAGCCTGGGGCAGAAGGGCTGCTGCCAGCGGGGAGGAGAGCTGGAGGTGAGGATCCTGTGGGCTCCATTAGTGAGCAAGAGCTGTGGCTCTTTGTTGGAGCTCTGGGCAAGAGGACGGGACTCTCTGCGGGAGACCCACTGCACTCCAGTCACGCCAATGGACGGGTCACGCAATACAACACAATAAACAACCCACTTCACAAGCATCATGGGCCTACGTGCTGATTGACAACAACTTAATATTTGAGAACGCATTAATCTTTGGCACTGACAGCTTACATTTCTGAACAGCTTCACTATATAAATCAAAAACAACCATTCCTGAATGATTCTGTCAGATGACTGAAGAACTCAAAAGAAAACTGAAAAGTGCAAAACTAGAACAGTTGTCACTCACAGGTTTTGCAGTCACCTTTGTGTTAATATGTTAAAAACATCAATTTGATAATGCGTTAAGCATTAACCCTGCCATAAAACATGTATTTTACCGCCCTTGAAATGTGATTGAGCTACTTTTGGGCTATTTTTGAGTAACTGTGCGGGTTTAGAAGTGAAAACTTGGCAACACTGGCGGTCACGTTCCTAGTGTTTAAGAACAGAGAATACTGCTTTTTTGATCAAGATTTTGACAACTTATTTTATTTACTTGGCATATTTTCTATTATTCAAATTTGCTTGGGTGGTTAATAACACATTTTTTCTGTGGTGTGACAATCTCAGAACACATATTTAATATTGCTTTACAAGGACTTTTAACTTTAAACACAAATTGACCAACATAAACCTGCTTACTTTGAAAAAGTGGTGCTTTACGCATCGCTACAATGGCGATTAACCATCTTTGCACATTCCTTTAGATTTCCCCCCATATCAGTGCAGAAAATATAATTGGAATATTTCATCTGGTCTTGCTCATGTTTGGTCTTTTTTTGGGATGTATGAACACGGAAACCGAAGGACTGTAATCGCAAATATAAAAATAACTCAATAGATCTCATTTTAAAAACATTGAGCGAGACTGTCAAGCTCACAGTGAGGAAACACCAGAGCAAAGAAATGTCTGTTATCTATTTAAATTTGAATATTGTCCACCATCACATTTACATCTGCTTACAGTTTCTCCTTTACTTCCTTTTGTGATGCAAACCAGATAAGCTCCTACATGTTGCATCCCAGCTAGGGTGGGGCAACAGATTAAATCTTTACAATTTATGCCAATATGAAATTGTGAATATCGCAATGACTGTGACTCACACGTATGAGTTAAAACTAATGTCTGATCTAGACTAGTCAGAAAGTTACTGTAAAATAGTAATATTGTGAAACAATTTATAACCGTTTTGTATTGTAATGTATTTTACATTTAATTAATTATTTTGATAGCAAAGCTAAATTTTCAGCATTACTCCAGTCTTTAGTGTCACAGGATCCTTCAGAAATCATTAAGCGGATTTGCTACTCAAAACAAAAATATTTACTATTATCATCAATGTCAAAAACAGTTGTGCTGCTTAATCCTTATTAAAAACCTGTTTATTTTAAAGGGAAATCTTTTGTAAAAGTATTCATTTCTTCAAAAGATAGTTTACCAAAAAAAATGTAAATTCTGTCATTAACTACTCACCCTCATATCGTTCCAAACCCGCAAGTTGATCTTCAGAACACAAATGAAGACATTTTTGTTGAAATCTAAGAGCTTTCTGACCCTGCATAGACAGCAACGCAACATACAAGTTCAAGTCCCAGAAAAGTAGAAAGGACATTGTTAAAATAGTCCATGTGATTCAACCATAATGTTATGATGCTACGAGAATACGTTTTGCAATCAAAGAAAACTTAATTCAGTAGTTCCTTTTTTGTGTGTCAGTTTTTGACGTGCGTTCACAAGAGGATCACAACACGTGTCTATGCAGGGCCAGTGTTTCGGATTTCATTATGAATATCTGTGTCTTAATTTGTGTTCTGAAGATGAATAAAGGTCTTAATGACAGAATTTTGATTTTTGAGTGAACTATTCCTTCAATACTCTTAATGTCTTACCGACTCCAAATGTTTGAACAGTAGTGTAAACATCAGTAGCAAAACCGGTCCTACAGTTTGATTTACAGATCTGAAATGGCATCAATACCCATCTAAACTAACAATCTAGGCCAGCGGTTCCCAATTCCAGTCCTTGCGACCCACCGCTCTGCACATTTTGTGTTTCACGCATCGCTTCCGACGTTTGTTCTATTCCAACGCTACTGCCCTTCGAAGTGGACATCACAGGATATTCCGCCATTATTCATTAGTTCGAAGCGAGCGTATGTGTTCCATTTGAAGGTCATTAAAGCGTGCGAGACGTAAATTTAAAATGCATTTATTTACAGATGCACTTATGTCACACTTCTCTAGTAAGTTTCATCTGTGTGTGAAGACGCTACATGCGGTGGCATAGTGCAAATATGTGACCCTGGACCACAAAACCAGTCTTAAGTCGCTGGGTTATATTTGTAGCAATAGCCAAAAATACATTGTATGGGTCAAAATTATTGATTTTTCTTTTATGCCAAAAATCATTAGGAAATTAAGTAAAGATCATGTTCCATGAAGATTTTTTGTAAAATTCCTACTATAAATATAGCAAAATGTAATTTTTTATTAGTAATATGCATTGTTAAGAACTTAATTTGGAGAACTTTAACGGTGATTTTCTCAGTATTTTGATTTTTTGCACCCTCAGATTCCAGATTTTCAAATAGATGTACCTCGGCCAAATATTGTCCTATCCTAACAAACCACACATCAATAGAAAGCTTATTTATTGAGCTTTCATATGATCTATACATCTCAGTTTTGTCAAATTTAACCTTATGACTGGTTTTGTGGTCCAGGGTCAAATATGTGAATGAATGTTTCGAAGTATAGTAAACAGATTTCCCCCGCTTAGGGAGCAGGGAGCAATGAACACTTTGCAGGGACCATGTCAATCGGATCGCAGTTCCTGCACGGACCTCACTTCTAATGAGCTGTTTATCTGAATCAGGTGTGTTAACTAAGAGAGACATGCAAAATGTGCAGAGCGGTGGGGCGAGAGGACTGGAATTGGGAACCGCTGATCTAGGCATTTCCATGAGGGAAGATGTTGAATAAGAAAAACCCTGGATGAAAAATATTAAACTGGTTTGCTGACTGCAGTGAATTCAGCCAAACCAACATATATTTTGAACTTTCGAAAGCAGCCCACATTGACTGATTTCACAAACAATCTTCACATTTCCATCAAGTTCTTTGTTTTATTGAACTGAAAACTAACAGGCGTTCGTATTATTCACTCTGTATACTGTTCAAAAAAATGCCTTTCAACAAAGAAGCAAATCCAACAGGCATCCTTAAAACTCTCCAGAAAATCAGTTTGGGTCCCGTTACAAAATACGTAGAAAAAAAACAGCAAGGGCTAACAGTTAAGACAGAAGCCTGGATTTTTTTTTTTTTTAGTAGTTCGAATGTGGTGCTTTGTACCATGGAGTCCTCAAAGAGGTCTGAAGAAGCGATGCGGTGGTCCGTAGTGCATAGGCATATTGAAGTCAAAGTTCAGGTTACGTGGGTTGTAATTTACCGGAGGAAGGTTGGGCAACGGGGGCACGTAGGGGGCTGGAATGGGCTGAAGGAAAACACGCTGCGCTGGGCCAGGCAGCATGACCTGGGGGATGAGCAGTGGGGCGCGTACGGCCTGAGGAGCTGCGTTAGGGGCCTGCAGTGTAACCCGAGGGCGCTTCGCTGGGATGGGCTCGGGGGGAGGTCCCACTCTCTTCCCTGTGTTTTCTAAAGGGGAGACATTACAAAATATCATTAGAAACCACTTGGGTTTAGTCGGCCGACTAAAGTTATCCAGCTGAGGAACACTGACCTGACTGATTGGTCTTCTTATTTAACTCCGCTTCACCTTCTTTCTGAATCTCCTGAATGATTCGCTCATCGTCTTGCTGTGGATTGGAAGAAACAAAGAAAGTGAAAAAGGGTGGAAAAATACAAAAGTAAAGGAAACAAAAAAGCCTTTCAATAAAGGCCCGGCAATCAGGCTCTCCGGTTACTGTTCAATCATGTGAAAAGACCAGCGAACCCCGCCAGAAACAATCTGATGCCAATGTCCACGTCAGACCACAGCCTGGACCAAAATGGGACATCAGATGAACTTGGGAGGAGTCCACTTCATCGGGCAAACACAAAACGGCTCAAGTTCACCAGTCAGCCTGGTGAGCGGTGCCAGGTGATTAGGCACGGCTCTGAATGGAGGGGTAATTGCAGCCCCCGGGCTGCCAGCGGGACGGCACCCTGACTGCGCTCTTCACACAGAAACACGATTCAATCGCCTTAATCGGATAATTAGTGGAACTCCTGGATCAACCGGAAAAGGATTTCTCAATCACGCCCGCTGCTTAGGGATAGTTTCCCCAAAAATCATCTACTCATCCTCAAGTTGTGCCAAATCTAAATGTATTGGTCCCACAAAACAAGAAAAGCGAGAGTGAGCATAATGTCCGTTCTTTTTGACAGTGACCACAGATTAAGTACAAACACTAGCTTTTCAGTCTCATTCATGTTACCCAGTGTTCCAACTTAACATGTTCATGGTACATATGAAGTCTGAACCAATTAAGCTTTTCTTCTCATCCTTCTTTTATGGTGTGGAGTAGGGCTGGGCAATTTCATTTTCAATTATGACTTTGGCTTCCAGCAATTAAACGGAGCTCAAATTTGGCCACATTCCACTTCACAATGATGCCTTCGTTTTGTTTTGTGTTATAAATCCAGTGTAGCGCTTTCTTTTACTGTGGTCTGCTTCACCCCTCCCTAAAAGCTCAAATATAGAGCTCACATGATCCTTCAGAAATCATTCTAATATTCTGATTTACTGCTCAAGAAACATTTTTGGTATCATTATTATCAATATTTAAATCAGTTGAGTACTTTTTTTTCAGGATTCTTTGATGAATAGAAAGATCCAAAGATCAGCATTTATCTGAAATAAAAAGCTTTTGTAACATTATACACTATACCATTCAAAAGCTTGGAGTCAGTGTAATTTTTTTATTTTGGGGAAAGAAATTAATACTTTTATTTAGCAAGGATGCTTTTAAGTGGTGAAGACACTTTTAAATGTTACAAAAGATTTCTATTACAGATAAATGCTGTTCTTCTAAACTTCCTATTCATCAAGAAAACTAAAAAAAAAATTGCTCAGCTGTTTTCAACATAATAATAATAATAATAATAATAATAAATGTTTTTTGAGCAGCAAATCAGAATATTAGAATAATTTTTGAAGGATCATGTGACTGGAGTAATGATGCTAAAATTGAAAATTAAAATCACATGAATAAATTACATTTAAAAATATTTTCAAATAGAAAACAGTTATTTAAAGAGTAAAAATATTTACCCAATTTTACTGTTTTTGCTGTGCTTTGTTAAAAAAATGACAGGCTTTGCGAGCAGAAGAGACTTCTTTAAAAAAACATTAAAAATCTTACTGTTCAACTTTTGACTGGTAGTGTATAATAATAGAATATGTGTTAAAAGGTTCATTTTATAAAGTATATAAATGAATGATGTTTCATTCTTGATTACAATTTTTTCCTAAACAAGTAGCTACAATGTGGAGGACGTATACAGGTGAACTCAATAATTCATAAAACATGAATTTGATTTTAAATCTAGTGTGTAGAGTGTAAAAAAAGAGGAACATTTTGCTGGATAACTTTTGTCTTAAATAGTTAAATGAGGATATGCAAATGTTTCATTCCTCTTAAATGTATAGTTTACTTAAAAATGAAAATTCTGTCATTAATTACTCTCCCTCATGTCGTTCCAAGCACGTAAGCAACGCAACTGACCCAGAAAGGTAGTAAGGATAATGTTAAGATAGTTAATGTGGCATCAGTGGTTCAACCGTAATTTTACGAAGCTATGAGAATACATTTTGTGCATCATGGTACTGTCTTAAATGTGCATCAAAGACTGACATGTGAAGAGAAAATATTGTTGAAAAAAAAAAGTTCTTTTTGTTTTCTTTGCACACAAAAAGTTTGTTCATAGCTTGATAAGATTACGGTTGAACTGCTGATGTCACATGGACTATTTTAACATTGTCCTTACTACCTTTCTGTGCCTTGAACGTGGTAGTTGCGTTGCTGTCTATGAAGGGTCAGAAAGCTCTTGGATTTCACCAAATATATCTTAATTTGTATTCTGAAGATGAACGAAGGTCTAACGGGTTTGGAACAAAATGACGTGAGTAATAATTGACAATTTTCATTTTTGGTTGGACTATCCCTTTAAAAATAATAATATTACAATAATATTTGTGTTATCTGTCCATCTACCACGAAGCTATCTATAACAACCTTTTATGATTAACAAATGTAAAATTTAACAGCATGTTGTCAATAATAAATGAGCACTTTCTACTGTCTCGGTGCTAAAGATGTAGCACTCAGCAGTCTATTATATAATATGAGGCTAATGCATGACGGTTGACTGTGGTATTTACGCAGTAGAGACCTCTCAGCACTCCTAATCTATCAACACGCATGAGAAACAGCATGCTCCACTCAAGTACCTCTCATATGTTATAATCTCAAAAAGTGCTGTATACAAAGCCATTACACTAGAGGTCGACCGATATTGGTTTTTACCGATACCGATAGCTAGGTTGGACCACACTGGCCGATACCGATTAATTAACCGATAGTTTTTGAAAATGGATACTGAACGGCAACTAAAATAGTGCTCTACTATTTAAAAAAAATATATACTAAACCATACTTTGTAAATAAATAAAAATATTCATATTAATTATATATTGATCATTAAAGTTATTTCATAGTTCATTAATGTTAACAAAATAAACTTCAAAATTTAACAATATTACAGTAAATGTTGAAATTAACAGACTCTAACAAGGAACAACACTTCTATTCTACAGCTTTCATCAATCTTAGTTGATGTTAATGGGCTCATTTTAAAGGGGTGTGAATCTTTACATTTTAACAATATGTAAAATTGCAGGTTTTATGCCTTTTGTTTATATTTGGAATCTCTGTATGTCAGTAGGCCTACTGCCATCTTAAAATTAAGATTCAATTTAATTACGATTTTCAATATCAACTAAATATAACCAGGCGTCACATTCTCAGTTTTCAATATTACTGCACATGGCTACATTTTCATTTACAATTTATATCTAATTGATTTTTCCATTATATAAGCAGGCTTCTTTTTTAAACAATTAAAGTGTTCTTTTTTCTTTATCATTTTATTATTACTGATGAGATCGTAGACAGTAGCTTCTTTAACAGGCTGCATTAAAACGAATGCACAGATCTATTTCGATTTATCAAATGTTTTGTCCTGCTCTAAAAACATAACTGACTGTGTACGGTACATCAGTTTCGTATAAAAGTATTCGAAAATGCAAGTGCATTTAACCGCATCAGCAATAGAGCTTTTACGAACAAACCCAAAGCACAAGTGAAAGTCTGTCAGTGCGTGAGTTTTGTGCATCTAATAGTACTGCATTACAAAGGACAGAAATGAAGGCATATGTAAAGTAAAAAACTGCGGTTGAAAGTTCACACTGTCAAACAATGCACATGTAGCTCACAGTGCAAATCCTGTGCAATGAAGCCCGCCGCGTCTCTAGCGCGCACATGTGCCATATGCGGGAAAACACGCTCATTGAAGAGAGGATTGCGATGCATCCGAGAATCCTTTTTTTTTCACCCACCCTTAATGAAACCGGATAAAAGTGCAGCGCTGCGTTAACGGATAACTTGCAGGTATCAAACACACAGGACATGTTGTGTAGTTCAAGCAGAAATCTAAAACAGTTTATTTAATCACCAAACGGGCAAATGTTTACTTCAAGAATGATAAAAAAAGCAGCAAAGGTTAGATTAAAGAACAGATCAAACGGAAAGAGAAAGTGCGATCTATATCGTTAATTGCAGCCATTTCAGAAACAATTTATTTTATGTTATACATTTATTTTTAAATATTATTTGTTTTGTTTCAGTTTAATATGTTAATTACGAAAGAAGTTTGTGTAATTTGTAAATGTCATAAAGGACGTGGTATGAATTGGACGGCAATAGGCCGGGAGAATTGGAGAGGCTCAGACACAATTTTTGACCACTTCGTACGTTTTTATTTGTGGAAAATCCCTTCTTAAACGAATTTCGTTTTGTGTATTTTTTATCTTAATTTTGAATAGATATTTTTGTTGATTTGTTATTAAAATAAAATAAGAACCGGAAAATGGCATTGTAAAATAAAGTGCGTAACTACCATGCTTCCGCTGCCTGACGAAAAGGCTAAAACATAAATTATAGCTCTATATGAAGCATACAGACATTATTAGAGCTACAGAAATAAAAAAAATATTTTGCTTAAATGCAAAATACTTAATCTTCCAGCCCAGGGTCAACATTAACAATGATTTGGGACAGATCTGCAATCTGTAAAACTATGGCGCGCTGTGACTCGGCAGGATTCTGTCGGCTGAATGAACACAGTTTGCTTTCTCACGTCACGTCCTTAAATCTGCAACTTTGCTGGCTAAGAATATCACCAGCTGGATATAAATCAATACAAATATATGGTAACAATCCTGACATTAAACATTGGTCTGGGGCTTAACATCTCATACTCTATGACAGCGGAGCGGAGCGTGAGCCGCTTCAGCAAAGAACGCAACCCGGAAAAACTATCGGCAAGGATTTTTGCCGATAACCGATAGGTCGGCCAATCAACTATCGGTGCCGATTAATCGGCAAAACCGATACATCGGTCGACCTCTACATTACACCATATATCACCTGCTGTTTATCCCCAGACTGGCTGACTCTTATAACAAACAATCTATCAATGCATTTTATTTAGGGCTGTCCACTTAATGCGTTAATGTGGATTTTAAAATAATGAAATTAAAATATAAATGTAATGTTTTTAATGCTTTGTTCTGTTAATTAAAAAAAAGCTCCAAACACATTATAAAATGAGGGTCAAAAAGGAGCAGAAGTAGCTCATGTAACAGGAGTGTTCAACTGAGTACAAATACCCTTAGGTTAGAGAACAAAAGGCGTTAACATGTTTTACACTAAAACTGGAAGACTAAACCTGTTGTAAACCGAGAAGATGTATAGAAAGTAAAGGTGTCTGCTGCATTTCAAAGATGATCGCACGCTAAAGTTAAGCATGAAAGGACGTTGAGCCTCTCTCAAAACAAAAGCTGTGAAAGTGTAGTGTGTCATCATTTACCGTGGGGTCCGTCCACAGAGAGCACTTCTTGCAGTGTCGGCAGGGGGCACCAGGTGAGCGAGCGTGCTGGCAAAAGTGGTTGTAGCCGTTAATAGGCTCCCGGCAGAGGTAGCACATGAAGGCGCCGCAGCGACACGACATCCGGTTGCAGCCTTCCGACTTCACCAGACCTGTGGCACACTTGTGGCACTTCCTGACACGGGCAGCGGTCATCTTTTCCTCACTGGAAATAAAACAAATGACAATTGGGTTCCGTTTACATGCAGATTCTGTTCCAAAACCTAGTGAACTGCCTACCTAGACAGTTTAATTTAAATAGTGGCCGACAGATATACATTTGAGGTCAAAAGTTTACATACCATGCAGAATCTGCAAAATTGTAATTATTTAACCAAAATAAGAGGGATCATACAAAATGCATATTATTTTATATTTAGTACTGACCTGAATAAGATATTTCACATAAAAGACGTTTGCATATAGTCCATTAAAGAATAATAGTGGAATTTATTAAAACGACCCCATTAAAAAATGTACATACGCTTTATTATTAATACTGTGTTGTTACCTGAATGATCCACAGCTGTGTTTTTTTGGTTTAACGATAGTTGTTCAACTAAAACTGCCTGCTGCTCTTCTGAATATTCCTTCAGGTCCCACAAATTCTTTGGTTTTTCAGCATTTTTGTGTAGTTGAACCCTTTCCAACTATGACTGTATGATTTTGAGATCCATCTTTTCACACTGAAGACAACTGAGGGACTCATATGTAACTATTGCAGAAGGTTTGAATGCTCACTGATGCTCCAGAAGGAAAAAAAATGCATTAAGAGCCAAGAGTGAAAATGTTTGAACAGAATGAAGATGTGCAAATTTTTCTTATTTTGCCATTGTGTTTTGCATTGTGTTTCCTTCTAAAGCATCAGTGTGCATTTGAACCTTCTGTAATAGTTGAATAGTCCCTTAGTTGCCTTCCTGAAGAAAAACAGGCAGTTTAACTGTTCTTGACAAACAAGGGACTTATGAACAACTATTACTAAAAAAACAAAACAAAAAAAAACCACAGCTGTGGATCATCCAGGTAACAACACAGTATTAAGAATCAAGTGTATGTAAACTTTTGAACAGGGTCATTTTTCTAAATTCAACTATTATTTTCTCTTGTGGACTAGATGTAAACGTCTTTTATGTGAAATATCTGATTCAGGTCAGTACTAAATAAAAAAATAACATGCATTTTGTATGATTCCTCTTATTTTGGTAAAATAATTAACAGATTCTGCAAGGTGTAAGTAAACTTTTGACCTCAAATGTAGGTTAATGATACAATGTTGACATAATACGTCACACTATTTAAATAGAAATTTCATTTAAAAGCAAATAAAGCAAACATAATTGCTTGACTAAATATATTTCTGTGACAACAATTGAAGCATTTTAGACAATTTTTTTTTTTTTTTTAAATATCTGTAAAATAAACATTTATATCATCACCGTGAAATTCAATCCCTCAGTCAGGGTCACTTTCCTGTGTCTATAAATATAGGCAACAAAAAAAGGTTTAGGGTAAACAGGATACACAGTCTTTGATTTGTGTGTATGACAGGAAGGAAGCCAGGCGATCACATCCTGTCCAGTCCAGAGACTGAGCAGCAGTGATAGGCTGCTTTCACACTGCATCAGTTTGCACAGACACCCACGCTCCAGTACACTTCCTCATAAATGCCTCCTGCGCACTGCAGGGGCGGCTCTGGGTGATGTGTATTTGCAAACATAACACTCAAGGGAATCTGTCAAATACAGCGTGTTTTAACGTGCCACGAGAAGAGCTTGGGGAAACAGCCGACTCAGCATCAAGGATGCTAATGACCTCCCAGGTGGTTCGCTACACTATCGAGTACCCTCAATAGTGCACGGATGAATTATTAACAAGCTTGCTCTATGCTAAGAGTTTAAAGTCGGGCACTTACAAGGCCACGCGCAGCCGGATCTCATCCCTCTCCAGCACCTGCTCGCAGGTCTTTCCCGCATGCTCCTTCCACACCACATGGCACTTCCTGCAACTCTCCTGAGGAAGGGGACACAAAATAAACATCTGTGTTATTGATCACAATTGAAATGCACAGTGGAAAGAGAAACACCTGGACTATATTTCATTCATCCAGTGGGAAAAAGGTCACGTTTCTGTTGCTCAGTCACCTCTGTTTGTGCACACGGAAGGAGCCGGTGTTCCCAGTATTGTTTCAGAGGTGCATATTGCTTCCTACCCCACATAACACGCTAGTATTGTTGGTACGACCCTTCTGGAATTAATCACAATGTCAATACACCGTATTGGCTACCAGTACTATGGCACACAATATAGCTGCGGATCACACATCAAACATTATGTGTGGCCTGCCTGACACAGATTTACGGTCAACACAAGGTGACAGACAGCACAACTAGTTTAAAGCTAGATGTAATGGTGCTAACATTCTCAACAACACTGAAGTGAAAATGAATAAATGCCATAAAGCCATTCTAGATGGCTGGAAACCATATTGTTACTTTTTACCGTGGTAGTACTCTATGTGGTTTTACCTGTGGTTATCATGATCTAAATGTATAATACTATGAAAGACCAAAGGTAAGTTTTTACAAGATTAGAGTTCTACCTTGGTAAAAATATTCAAATTGTCTCTTTAAAAACAAGGTTGTTAATTTTTTTTTTTTTTTTTTTTTTTTTACAGATGTTACTGTTTGTTTTCAAAATTTACATATTCATCCCAACTAAAGTTTTGCTGGTATCACTGGTTTCAAATGCTAGTCTGGTATCTCTGCCGTTGATGTTTTCTATGTTTTTTTGTTTTTTTTTTACAGAAGTCTCTTATGCTCTTAGGCTGCATTTGTTTGATCAAAATGCAGAAAAAAACAGTAATATTGTGAAATATTATTTCAAATGTAAAAAAACTGTTTTCTATGTGAATACATATTAAATACAAAGCTGAATCTTCAGCGTCATTACTCCAGTGTCACATGATCCATCAGAAATCATTCTAATATGCTGATTTTTTTCCAGGATTCTTAAAAAAATAAAAGTTAAAAAGAACAGCATTTGTTTAAAATAGACATCTGTTGTAACAATATGAACTACAATTTAAAATTCGTGGTCAGTACATTTGTATTCTTTCTTTTTTTTTTTAAGAATTAATACTTTTATTCAGCAAGGATGTGATGTGATGTGAAACTGAAGACTGAAGTAATGACGCTGATGAAAATTAAAAATTCTTAAAATAGACAAATTATTTTAAATAGTAAAACGATTTAAAAATTGTAAATATATTAAAATAGAAAACCATTATTTTAAACATTTCGATCAAGTAAATGCAGCCTTGATAAGCAAAACCTTAAATGATCCCAAACCTTTTAACGTCAGTGTGAATTTTTTTATTACAATATAACATAATGGTTTTTATTTTAAGATACTTCAAAATGTGATTTATTCCTGTGATGCAAAGCTGAATTTTCATCAGCTGTTACTCCAGTCTTAAGTATCACATGATCCTTCAGAAATCATTCTAATTTATATCTGTAATATAAATAAAAATTTAATTAACAACTGTAAATTTAAATTTTCAGAACCATTACTCTAGCCAGTGTCACATGATTCTTCAAAATGATCAATGTTATTGATAATTATCAATGTTGGAAACAGTTGAGCGGACAAATCTTTTTTTGGAAGCTGTGATAACAACAAATTAAAAAGAACAGCATTTATTCAAAATAACTTTTCTAACAATGTAAATCAATGCTGTCACTTTTTATTAATGTTTGGTGAAAAGCATTAATTTCTTTAAAAAAAAATGAAAGAATAAATATTTACCGACCCCAAACATTTGAACAGTACTGCATATTGTTAGAAAACCTTTCTATTTTAAAGAAATGCTCTTCTTTTTAACCTTTTATTGATCCTGATAAAAAGTATAACAGGTTCCAAAATAATATTAAGCAGCACAACTGTTTCCAGCATTGATTAGAAATCAGCATATTAGAATGATTTCTGAAGGATGTTGCGACACTGAATACTGGAGTAATGATTCTGAAAACTTTATACACAGATATAAATTAAATGTAAATGTATATTAATACAGGAAACAATGTTTTACATAGTAATAATATTTTACAATATTACATATTTTTCTGTATTTTTGATCAAATGAACACAGCCTTGATGAGCATAAGAAACTTCTATTAAAAACATTACAAAACTTACTGATCCTAAACTTTTAAGTGGTAGTGTAAAAAGTGTAAAAAATATGTGAAATTAAAATCAAATCAATAAATTAATTTGACTAAAAGAAATTTTGTAAAAAAAAAAAAATTAAAAGAATGAATAAAGACAACAGTACAGTACTATAGTGGCCAGGAAAAAAATGTAGTTGTGCAACAAACTATTTTCCAAATAAAATCTACATTTATAATAATAATTTTTCACTGTATTAATCTGATGTTTATACATGAAAAAATATAGCTGCTTTTAAATACTTGGATAGGAGAATTGCAAATCCTTGCAATAGGATGATCTGTGGCATCTAAAAGTCAAACAAAGCCACTTCACATTTAATACGGTGTACTTTCTTCTTTAATGCAAGGCTATGTGACTTTTGGAAAAGAAGAGAAAATACTAAGTCTGCTTCCTTAACAAACAACACGATCTGAGTAATTAATCATGAGCCTATAAACAGTGTAACATGCCTGTAAATCTAATATTTAAAGGTTAGAGAGGTTTATTCACATCCCAAAACACAGGTATGAGCAATAGCTTTCCTTTGCAAACTATACTAATAAAGCAATGACCAAGGCCCAGCAAAAGGCTATATAATCTGAACTGTCTTTATAAAATAGCAGAAAGCAGCTAGCGCAGACTGAGGGTGCACAGCTCCCTGCCCTCCACTCTGGATGTGATTCGTCGTCTGTCTGGTTGCCTAGGAACAACATTTTCATCTGTTCCATTTTAGCCATGCCTGCCCACAATGCTTTGCCTTTCAGCTGACTGGAAAGGACATCTGAGTGCAACATGCAGCGAAACCATGTAAACGCCTACGCTTTTCACAGACACAAACCTGGCTATTAAATTAGCATGTGCTGGACACTTCTACATTTCCTGTGGTGCTTCATCACATTTGACTGCAGCCAAGTAGAATATTTCCATATAGCAGAGCTACATGCATTTTTAACATAAACATTAGCTGTTTCAGTCTGCAAACCAGAGAAAGAGCACATGTGGCCACTCTCTAATCCCATAAACCATTGTTGCCTGGTAACAATCCCCATGGTAAATACCATTAGCATAAATAATTAACGATAAAGCTGAATATTAATGACAGTGACAGATGATAAATGACAACTTAGTGTAATGCAGATGCCCTCAGAACAATTGCTCCTGCCCCTCGGGTGTCATCTCAAGTGAGAAACGTACCTATGTGATGAACTACATGAGCAAAGTGGCTTCCTCAGAAATATATTTATGAAATTCAGCCTCAGGCTGCATGTTGTAAAAACATAAATCATCATTCATCAGTATCGTTGTGAAAAAGCTGTACCACAATCTATAGTGGAAATGGTGAATGATGCAAAGATCAGGCCAGACAATAGCCATGAGGCATGAAGCATGCAAACATGAGGAGGTGTGACAGACAGTACTACAGTAGTGTACTGCCCCCTAGTGGAGCACAACAGCATAACATGGGAGGGCCAACACCATTTAACTGATGAGTCTTTTATTAAAATGAATATTTCATTTTACAGATAGCATTCTCAGATTTGAAATAGAACATGTTCAGACTTGTGGCGATTTTGGGTTGAATACAAACCCAGCGACTTACAAGTAGTTTTATTTAACTCAACTATTGTTTAAAACTGGCTATATGACTGGGTTAAAATGAACCTTAAACAGGTTGTAAATTTAAAGCCAGACACATAATTACTAGAGGCATCAGCAATAATCAAAAGGTGAATGTTTATTAATAAGCAATGTAAAAAAATGTTTATTATTTAATATAGATTTGTTCATTTATTGACCTTTTTTGAGTTCATTTTAAGAAACATAGTAACTTTCAAGCAATAGCTTACTTAAAACTACCCAGAAGGTTGGGTTAAATATTGTTTTTTTAGAGACTGCAACAATACCAATTTCTTATGTTCGGTCATAATTTTTTTTTTTTTTTTATTAAATTATTTTCTGAAAATTAGAACTGAAAACAAAGTATATTTAATAATCAATTATTTAAAACACATTAATTAATCAATCATTAAAATTGTTTACTGAAAACACATTTAAGCCATAAATAGTAATGCAAAAAAACTAAATGAAAGTTTTCATTTAGCTGAAAACTAAAAATAAAGTTTAACCAATTAGTTAAATCACATTTATTTAATCATTTAAAATAATAACAATTTATTGGCAAGGTTCATTAGTTAACTACATTAGTTAGCATAAACTAAAAGTTAACAATACTTTTACAGCATTTATTAATCTTAATGTTAATTTTAGCATTATTGAAATCACAATTTGTGTTTGTTAACATTAGTTAATGCACTCTGAACTAATATGGACAAACAATACATGACTATTTTTATTAACATTAACAAAGATAAATAAATACCGTAATGTATTGTTCATGTTAGTTAATACATTAACTATAAGGTAGGTTTATATCAACTTTTTAATTGCATAATTATGTTTCTACTTCAATTTGTTGTTAAAATATAAACATTTAAATGGTGGCTGTATTAAAAACTCAAATTCATGATTTATTCAAATATTCATTAAAAATTAAGTAAATAAAATTAGGTAAAGGAAGAAAGTAAAAATATGAATATGTAATATAGTGCATATATTTAAAATTCTTCTCTTTAGAGTCATTTCTTCTAGCGAACTGTAGGCTATAAACGTAAGAATCATGGAAAAAAAACTATATATAGTGTGTATATACACTAGAGGTCTTCACGGGTCCAAAAATTCGTACCCGAACCCGAAGAGACCCGTAAATGTCCTGGACGGAACCGACCCGGACCCGTATTTTATTTTAAAGTGGGACCCGAACCCGTGAAGACCCGAAATATACCTTAAATGTACTAGTTGGACCCGAACTCGGCTGGGAAGACACAGACCCGACTGTACCCGAACGGCACATATTGCACAGCAAACTGCTATTAACTATAAATAAGTTGCAAAGGAAAAAAAAAACTTTTTTGGCGTAAACTACTGTTAGTAGCGTTGCATACAGACCTCCTTCAGTACATGTTAGGCTGTTCTTCTCTCTTGCCGACAGAAAGACCCTTTTTAATCCACTATTCCAGCTTTAATAGTTACTTTAGGGCAGGCTACTCGCGGTCACGGTCGGTGACGAATGACCAATGCAATACTTTTTTCTCTCTAAGTCAACTTCGACCGTTGTGTTTACCCTTTTGAACTACAATAACGATACTTTTGCAGATTGTAATAAAGACTCGGCGCAATTGTTTTATTTATTAGTTAATTTATTATTAATTAATATTATTAATTTATAATTAAACATTTTTTTCCAAAAAGGCACAGAACAATGAATGCGGTAAACTTTACTGCGTGCATCTTCAATAACAGTATCTTCTTCAGTAAGATAAAGCAATACAAAACATATGTTTAGAGCTCCACCTAGTGGTCATCTTATGAAACTTAAAGGAGGAATTCGCACGTATAGCACGAGACAGCTTGATAGCGTAAATAGCTTATTCTGAAAAGAGTGTATTTTTTCCACCATATTTTCTATTATCACTGTGCTCTCTGAGCCGAGACTGACCAAAAAATTAAAATATAACAAGATAGTTCTTCCGTATTATTATAAACGTAAGAAAGAATGCTATGTGTACTATGGCAGAGTAAAAGCAAAGTACCTTTAAAGTCCCCCTGAAATCAAAATTAAAGTTTTTTGGCTTTTAGTATGAATATATTAGTTTTAAGATTATCTATAAGCTAGTGTGTTTCAAAGCAGTGACAAAATTCGCTTTTACAAGATATGGGCATTCAAAACTTACACTCTCGTCACTTCCGCCAATATGAATCAAGGATTTTGATGATATCACCGCGCACTTCAGTTTCAGATCAAACGTTCTGTCCAATAAAATGCTCTCTAGAGTCCGTAGTGTCCCGCCCCCTACACAGAGACGCGGAGCAGATCATATGCGCTCATATGCGCGGTCGGACTCGGCATGTGTTAAACTACACAGCCTCAGCATGATTATTATCACTATTTCGTTTTAGCAAGAGTTTCATATTGAATCTGTGGGGTAATTTATTAGTCTGTGGCTGTCATAAGCTTACAAATGCGGCTTTACCGAGCTCAACGGCTCTGCCCCGAGCAGATATAAATGGAACGCTATTGGCTGTTCAAAATTAGTGGGCGGGGCTTAGCGATATGTTTTTGTTTCAGTTAAAAGAACGTCACCACATAGAAGAACGCTGCGTGTTTCAAGGCACTTCAGTGGACCTTTAAGGCCTTAAGGGTATACGCCTTATTCAGCCCGCCGCCATTTTGAATCGAAAACGAGGCTGTGAGGGATAGCAGTCCAGCAGCGCCCACTGTGACATATTGTTGCGTACCGGGACGTAGATTGTTTAGTCATAAAAATAAAGAGAAAATATAATTTCACTAATTTCCACAGGACAAAGAACTTCAGAAAATGTGTATTATTAAAGTTCGACAGGACATAGGACCTAACTTTCAGGTAACAACATTGTATTTATTTAAGAAAATGACTGTGGAAACTAGCCGGTTGGCTAACTGCTAATTTATAACGTGAGCATGTTTATCTTCCTTTAAAAGTTTACGCAGAGCTAAAATGTTATGTTTTACTACAACAACTAAACTAAATATCTACATTTTGTATAGATTACAAAGAACACAAGAGTGTGCTCAACGTTTTACTCAGGATTGTTTTTCAAAAACACTGACTGGAATTAGGAAGCTTAAGGAGGGTTCAGCTCCGTCTGTGTTTACCTGAACTCAAAGACCGGGGACGTTCTAAAACGCTTAACGTGAAAAACGCTTAACGTGGCTTAACGTACGTAAAAAACGACCAGGAAACCCCAAATTTCTGTCAAACCTTACTTGGAACAAACACTAACTACTATCAAAAGAACGAGTCCTTATTCCATAGATAAAGTGAAGAATATCACGTTAAGCGTTTTCTCCCCCATAGAAGCCCATTATAAGGAAACAGCTTAACGTGGTTTAACTTACCTCAGCAGCGACCAGGGAAGACCAAACTTCTGTCAAATTTTACGTATAATAAATACTTTATGCTGTCAAAAGAACGAGCTCTTATTCGACATACTGTATAAAGTAATCGCCCCCCATAGAAGTCCATTAAAAAAACGCTTTAATGTGGCTTAATGGAGCTGAACAACGACCGGCACAAAACAAATTTAGGTCAAACGTTACATATAATAAACACTTGCTGCTGTCAAAATATGAGATCTCATTCAGCATAAAAAGATAATATATCACGTTAAGCGTCCCCTATAGAAGTCCATAAGGAAACAGCTTAACGTGGTTTAACGTATCTTAAAACCAAATTTCTGATGTTATACATAATAAATACTTGCAGTGTCAGTGTTTATTATATGTAACGTTTGACCAAAATTAGTTTTTTGCCGGTCGTTCAGCTCCATTAAGCCACATTAAAGCGTTTTTTTAATGGACTTCCCTGGGGGGGCGATTACATTATATGCTGAATAAGAGCTCGTTCTTTTGACAGCAGAAAGTATTTATTATAAGTAGCTAAAATTTGACAGAAGTTTGGTCTTCCCTGGTCGCTGCTGAGGTAAGTTAAACCACGTTAAGCTGTTTCCTTATAATGGGCTTCTATGGGGGAGAAAACGCTTAACGTGATATTCTTCACTTTATCTATGGAATAAGGACTCGTTCTTTCGATAGTAGTTAGTGTTAGTTCCAAGTAAGGTTTGACAGAAATTTAGGGTTTCCTGGTCGTTTTTTACGTACGTTAAGCCACGTTAAGCGTTTTTCACGTTAAGCGTTTTAGAACGTCCCAAAGACCTCACGAAAAGAAAACCTTGCGATCGTAAATGAAAAAGATATTATTTTTAAATGACGTTTTAAAAATTAACATGCTTAATAGTTTGTGTTAAGAGCCTGCAGTTAGATCATAAGCCTCTTTCAGACAACATGTTAAGTCATACAAAAAAACAGTGGGTAGAAAGTTTATTTTTATGCAAAGCGATCAAAAGATAACATTTATTTATTAGTTTGCCGTGTAGAGTTTGGGGTCAACCCCTTTTAAAATCGCAAAATGATATTCAGAACATTATTTTTTGTTTCTGTTTTGCTTTAGACAAGGAAAACGTCATGTTTATCGTAATTTCATAATAAAGGTCGGGAAGACGCTTATCATTATCATTTGAAAAACTCTGTATAAGCGTTTAAAGGAAGATAAACATGCTCACATTAGAAATTAGCAGTCTTTCCACAGTCATTTTCTTAAATAAATGCAATATTGTTACCTGAAAGTTAGGTTATATGTCCTGTCGAACAATCCACGTTTTCTGGAGTTCTTTGTCCTGTGGAAAAATGTGAAATGACGTATTATTTTACGGTTATGCGATCTACATCCCGGGACGCAACAATACGCCACAGTGGGCGCCGCTGGACTGCTATCCCTCACAGCCTCGTTTTCGATTCAAAATGGCGGCTGGCTGAATAAGGCGTATTCTATAGTCTTTGGCAGAGTTTCTCTATGGCTCTGGTCTTTGGTAAAAGTCGCCAGCTCTGGTTGCCATAGAAACATTTCATGCGCGTTATTTTAATGCAGTGTAAACATCACAGACAACATTAATGTGACTGTTCATTTTCGATTTCATATTTTGTTGCTCATGTGAAATAAATAAATGTGCAAGGCTTTTTATTTCACATCACTCATGAAGGAATCCATGATCACCGACCGTCCATTTACGTTAACTCCTCCTGCGCTCTGCTTCTCGCTGCTGCGGTCACGCGACGCGACATGCGTTTATTTATTTAATCTTCTTCTTTTTTTTTATTTCCTTCTCACACTTTTCTTATCATAATTTTACAAGACGCAAGTTACAAAACACGTGCAAAGTGGTGACTGACACTGGAAGGTGCGATGTTCTCCGATCGACTCGGGTATTACACACAAGTTAAACATACCCGGACCCGAAGTAATAGATTTGGACCCGACCCGGACCCGGCTAACCATTTAAAATATAGACCCGAACCCGTACGGGTCCCGGGTCCTCGGGTCTCGGGTCCTCTGTGAAGAGCTCTAATATACACTACAGAAGCTTTTTATTTCAGATAAATGCTGATCTCTGGATCTTTCTATTTATCAAAGAATCCTGTACTCAACTGTTTTAAATACTGATGATAATAAAAAAAAAAGTTTCTTGAACAGCAAATCAGCATATTAGAATGATTTCTAAAGGATCATGTGAAGCTGAAAAATTGGGTAATGCTGAATGATGCTGAAAATGTAGTTTTGATCACAGGAATAAATTACATTTTAAAATATATTCAAATAGATGACAGTTATTTTAAATAGTAAAATTGCTGTGCTTTGGATCAAATAGGTTTGGGGAGTCAAAGAGACTTCTTTAAAAAACATTAAAAACTGTTCAAAAACTTTTGACTGGTAGTGTATATATCCCTCTACACAAACACAATTATTTTTAAAAACAAAATGGCTAAATTATCTCCTAAATGATCTTTTCTTGATAATGATTTTAAGAGTTTGTCACTAAATGGCGTGTTTGCATGTACACACGCAAAAGGAGTTGACTAAAGGAAGTGACTGCGGCTCTCAGTTAAGGTGACTCTCACAGTCAGGAGTGTGAACACACACTGATTCCTCTGTTTATATACATGACTAAAAATACAGCGGTGACATCACGCTGACATCATTTTAACAGCGCTTCCTGGTACAAAGTATACCTTGCAAGGCAAGGCTGACACTTCCTGATCAGCAGGGTGCGCACACAAACTCTCAAAACGGGGTGGAGTCAGTCTCAGATTCACACAGGTCGCCCCTGTTATGCAACAGTTGTTATCTGTGTTGGCAAACACTGCAGATTCCTTCAAAGCAAGTGTATGATTTATGGCACTTATGAGCAACCGAAGAAATTTATAGCCCGGTTGACAATACTCTTTCACAATTTCTAAGCAGCCATCCGACCCTTTTATTAAAGTACTATGGGAACAAGCAAAAAATAAATAAATGAATAAAAGTTGGTGGTTAGACATTAGACAGGCTAGAGTGCCATGAATCACAGTACAGGGAATCTCATTTGTAAAAGAAATGTGACTTTGCAGATGTCATTTATCACTAAAATAATGTTCCACCTGAGCCACAGGAACCTTCTAACCACACAGGATGTATGTAGCGCCCATCTGCACCCGCGTAAAGGTCTATTTTCTGTAATTAAGCCAGAAAATGGTTGACATCTAGCACAGCGATCAAAGTACCACAACAAACTGGAAAAACAGCTTGTGTGACAAGAGGAAAACGGCTTTAACGGCAAGTTTTTATCTCGACAAAACAAGCCTAAGGTGATAACTGTGGTCATGCCACATATTCTTGTAACATAAATCTGATTCACCAAAACTAACAACCCGGTTTCCTGTTAAACGCTGTGTGCATACGTCTCATTTAAGCTGAAACTTTATAACCCGAAACCACAGCTCTAGGTAGTCACGCTAGTTTTATCTTAGCTGAACATATTTGTGTGTAAATTTAGTCTATTCATCTGTTGGACTCAGCCACATCCACATGCTTGGAAAAAGCCACCAGCATTCATTGTTTATTTGTTTTTTTTTCCCATTGTATTTAATCAGAAATGTGCCAGTAATGCATGTATGTAATCATAAATCTAAAACAGTCAATAGGCCTGTTCTAATGAGCAAGTGAACGACATAAAATAAAAAGCTCAGATTATAATCAATACGGTGTGAAAAAGTTAAAAACTTGTTCTGGAGTCTAGACAGTTTTATTGATTATAAAGGGGGCATCCGTGAACAAATCCCTATCATCTGCGAGACAAAAAAGATATTTTAAAGATGACATGAAAATCTGACTTTTTCCCGTGTTTAAGTGCATTTAGCCAGAAAATATGAAACAAGGACAACACAGTAATTGTTTGGTAAGCATTTTCCTACAAGAATGTAAATAAAAGTTAGAGGTCAGATTTCGCTCCCCCCGTGACGTGGTAAGGGGATCTTATTGTAATATGTCCACCCCTTAATTCACATGTTTCCATCCCTAGTGCTGTCATTTTGTTTTCGCAAGCAACAACGGTGTACCAGTTCTAACACAATGGCAAAAGTTTGAGAAAAACATGCTAACTGTTCTGACAAGAGAGCAGAGAATATTGATTTATTTACTGTATATTACACTGCTGCTAATACAAACAGCGATTTCTTTCCCAACTGTTTACCTTCACAGACATAACCGACTGTTTTTGTAACTCCTGTGTGTTTTTAACATAAACTTGTGCGTATTTGATAGTTCAAGTGCAATAAGATATGAAAGAGAACTTAGTTTAGTACTCACAAGCCATTTGACAGCCGCTTTCTGTGTGCGTGTTTCGAATATGTGAACGCTATATCAGAAGTTTAAACAATTATGGTTTAAAACGCATGATTTCAGCATGATAGACATAGTAATCAAAACCAAACAGATGTTTTTTAGCAGAGTAACTGAGGTACGAGCTGTAAGGGCACAGTCCTATTCTGGAAAAGGGAGCGGTGAGCAGCAGCTCATTTGCGTTTAAAGAGACATGAACAAAAACAGCATGTTTCTGCTTTCACTCAAAATAGGCCTCTTTGTGATCTGGGAGGTATTTTGAGCTGAAATTTCACAGACCCATTCTGGGGACACCTGAGACTTGTATTACATACTGTAAAAAGGGGCATAATAGCTCTCCTTTAAAAAAAATGTTGTTAACCATACACTTATGGTGAATATTTTTTTATGCTCCACAGGTGTGGAATGGCATGAGTGTAAGTAAACGATGACAATTTACATTTTAGGGTGAACTATCCCTTTAAATGGCTTGACTCAAATTGCTGCAAGACAATTTGTTAGTTTGCTGTGCACTCATCGATTATAATAAAACAGGAGCATGTAAATAAGCATTTTATCGTAAATTCTAATAATCGCAACAGTAGTCTCAAAGGAAATAAACAACATTATGATTTCTGTCATAACCACGCAGCTACTAAGACACATTCCACTGCATACATGTCTACTTCTCCAAAATAAAGCAGCATATACTAGTACAAAGTGTTAACTGTTGCAACATCTGTTGAGGCACTCTGTGAATAAGCTTCTCTCCTGAACAGCCTGCAGCAGCAGCTGGCCTTATAAGGCAGAAGAGGAGATTTGCTGAGCATCTGATTGGGGGGCTGCTTGTTCTGGAAAAGCACAGGCCTGAATCAGCCTCAGGGAGAGCGTGTGCTAACACACACAAACATCCCTAAGCCACGGCAACATATCATAAAGCTAGAACACAAAAGCATTTTTGATGAAACGCTCGAGATTTTAGGGTTTGGCTGATGATGTGTACTTTGAGGAAGGGCTGAGCAAACACAGCTCCTTATAAAATCTACAGTGGAGTATGCAGCATGTCTGAACCAGATCCGTTCAATGGAATGCACTCTAAAGTGTAATATATATAGACTACTGTACAAATGTTTAGGGTCAGTAGTGTTGCCAGCAAGGATGCACTGAATCAAAACTGACATTTATAATGTTGTAATGTATAAAATGTATCATGGCTAACACAAAAATATTAGGCAGCACAATGGTTTTCAACATTGCTGATGATAAGCGTTTTTTGAGCAGCAAATCAGCATATTAGAATGACTTCTGAAGGATCATGTGACACTGAAGACTGAAGTAATGATGCTGAGAATTCAGCTTTATCTTCATAGGATTAAACAATTTGAAAATATATTAAAATAGAAAAGAGTTATTTAATATTATAATAATTTTTAATAATTTTGTGTTTTTGATCAAATAAATGCAGCCTTGGTGAGCATAAAAAATGTAAAAACAAATCTTACCAAGCCCAAACTTTTGAATGGTAGAGAATGCTGGATTATTTGAAAGTTACAGTATAAAATCTTAAATATGGCACTATTAAAAAAATCTTGGAATCGCATACTGCAGCTGCAGCTGTCCCATCAAGGCAAATCTAAGAAACATGGATACATGGAAAATAAACAGTGCAAACACAAAATTCACTCAGTAAAGCCAGAGAGTAGGGAATGTTGGCAGATCTTCATGTGAAAACCACAACCAACACATCCAATCACTGTGAGAAAAACAGCATTTTTTGAAATGTGAAAACCTAAGAAAAAAAGAAAAAAAAAAATCTGGGTCAAATATGAACCGTACCGCATTTCAAATTTGAAGGATCTGGGTCTGACCAATGAAGGTCCTTGATCCACTACAAGGGGTGGAGCCACAGAAAAGGGGAAAGTGTGTCAGTTATACAACTTTCATCTTCACAGAGGGAAAAGAGCGAAGAGAAGGGCACAGGAGAGGATGTCTCCTCACCATGAAAGACAGGAACTTGAGGGCACACATTAACAGACAAATGGGGCATCAGAAGTGAAAGAGACTGGAGGGAAAAAACTTGTGTGCTGAAACATGAGCACTGAAGTGCTTAATGGGGCACTGGGATTTCCAGAGTCTTCCATAGCCGACTGTTTCCTACCATGGACAAATGTGGGTTAGACAGCTGCAAATATCTCCATACCAAATGACCAGAAATGGGAAGACGTCACCCTGAACATTAACAGTCAGGGTAAAGGTCCACAAAATGGTAGAACTTGTAACATAAGCGTGCTTTAAGTGGCCCAGTCATTTAATACGAATTCATGTGATAGTGATTTCCCCATGCAGATTTCACAACGGTTTCAAGTGGATTACAAATTTGCTGCCATTTCAAAAAGTACTAATATGTACCATTTAGGTACTAACATGTACACTTTAGTTATAATACAGTTGAGGTCAAAAGTTTACATCCCCTTGATTTTTAATACCGTGTTGTTACCGAAATGATCCACAGCTGTGATTTTTGTTTAGTGATAGTTCTTAATGAGTCCCTTGTATGTACTGAACAGATAAACTGTCTGCTGTTCTAATGAGGTAATTTTCATTTTTGTGTGAACTATCCATTTAAGTGAAGTGTGTCTTATTTTCTCATGACAGCCATTTTGACATACAAAGGTGATGTTTCATAGAACAACCCTTTGAAACGTACATCCTTTCAATTACCAGCCCAGATGTTTAACCACTATGCCACAGCACTGCACACATTTTCCTTGCTATAATATACATCTTTAGGAGGTTGTCATTTTATACAGATTAACATCCAACAAATTTGTTCCCTAGAAGCACAGCTTTGGAAAAGTCCTCCTAACGCTGGCCAAGTCAAGCACTGCTGTGCACGAGAGCCCAGTTCTCCATCTCGACAGGAATGCCATGCTGAGA
Organism: Garra rufa; assembly: GCF_049309525.1. Classification (NCBI taxonomy): domain Eukaryota; kingdom Metazoa; phylum Chordata; class Actinopteri; order Cypriniformes; family Cyprinidae; genus Garra; species Garra rufa. The sequence goes on along the minus strand of NC_133361.1, from coordinate 32,302,260 downwards.
GCCAGAAAGAGGAAATGAAAATGGGTCACATTATGAAATCATACCACACAACTGTTCTCAATTTCCCCCCTGTCCAGTCCTGTGACTCCACCAGGAGGAAGACGGATAGGAGGGGAAAATGGAGGTCCTGCCTGATGGCACACTTAAATCTATCGGCTGTGCCGAGAGGAAGGCCAAAGATATGGTCGTTCGAGCGGCTTCCCCTGCCCCCCTCTCCCGCCCTGCTGTGAGCTGTTGCAGAAGCGTGAGGTGGGGTTTAGCCATGTAATCAGCAGCAGATGTGCGGCAGAATAAAACTGCACTGGCTTCACAGAACAAGAGCGCCACCCAGCGGACAACTGTTATATGACTGAAAACACAAAAATACTGTTACATTCCTGATGGCAGCCTTTTAAAGGGAAATGCCTACCATCAATAAGACTTACCCTGACTATAATCAACTGATAACTGCTGAAAGGACATTGAATGATTAAAAATTAATGAAGTAATGTACCATTATATCTCTGGTATGCACAAGTTGTCAATAATTCAATTGTCCAAATGCCATTATTCCACTTCCGTTAGATTTACTACATAGACATTCAAAAAAATACAAACACAACTGAATATCTGAATACTGTGTTGGACCTTCAGGTCAACTCCTAACCACTAAGCATATACTAAATGCTTCACTGCTTGCGAATATCAAGTAAATTTATGAGAAACCTTTTCTTCTGTCACTCTGACTCAAAGTGATGTGGGAAATGGTCTGCTTCAAACTGACAGGAACTCCAAACATACTTTACATTAAATTACAATGTATGTGTACACACACCTACAGCTTTCATGATGTTTGAAAGGCGCTCACGATCACAGCCCTCCCACATGCGTTTATGACTTTAAAAGTGATGGAGGGACAAACAGAGACAGAGCGAGAGAAATGGAGGTTGACAAACTGCAGGCGGGCGGCTCTTGCAATCCTCTCAGGCCTGTTGAGAAAGTAGCTGTGAGTTTAGAGTCCTTGACATGTTCCGCCTGCCAGCTGAAATTCATGAACACACAGACCGACTAACAGCTCTCTGTGTCCTGGCACTGCCTGATACATTCCTCACAGCCCAACACAGATAAGACTCAAGACAAAACATCAAATGTGCTTGTAAGCAGCGTTGGAGAAGCTATTGTAAAACTTCTCAAGCTTTGATCTACTATTTTGATTAAAGAAAGTTCAATACTTTCAAGTCACTTTAATTGGTTCACTTTATTATATATAAAAAAACTGATTATTGTTTCTTCTTCAATTAAGTTTTTTTTTTAATTGGAAGGGTGGGCTTTATTTCAGCAAATTACTTCACATTGTTACATCTATCCCCAGCTTTTGTTACAACTCACCCCAGTAGCAAGGTAGGCTGTAACAACGGAACTCTATGTATTTGATATTAACTCACATAATCTGTGATTATGCAGTACATGTCCAAGTGATTTTTATTTGTAGTAGACAAATGTGGCTACCATATAAGTTCTAGAAATCTAGCACAAACAACCACTGAGTTACTGATGCTTAAAGTAGGGCCGATACTGAGCTCCTGTACTCGTACTCGTTAAAATCCCCCGATACCAAACGCCGATACCACACAGCTGTGACAAGTGCATATTCAGACAAAGAAACATCGACCACAGAACAACAAACAGCAGAATGGAGTCATTAGAGGTTAAGGATGTCTACTAAGTATATGTATGAAATTAATATAATGTTAAACATTCAGTAATGCCTGTATAGCTGATGAGCGCAAGATAACTGACAGCTGATAAGCAAAGCACGCAGCTGGATTGAGCGCGCGGTGGCGCACATGCGCGAGCTTGTCAAATGAATGTCCCTTTCTCACAGACATCACTGGAAAGTTTGTAGTTCGGTCGGATATGTCAAAAACAAGTAATGAAAACAATGCAAAAATTACTGCGTGCGACTGTGAAATAATATTTAGGAGCATATTTGTGTTTGCGCTCAGGGGAGATTTAAAGGTTTTTACGTGTTTTTGCAACATTGTGTAATATATCACAGACATGTCTCACGAATCTTTTCATAAATAAAGCGTAGAGAGAGAGTGTAAATAAGAGACTGATTGTGCAGTAAAGACAGCATCGTTGATTATAATAGAGCTTTGTGAGATTTTTGTGTAATTTTTAAGGGAGTTTGTAAATGAGATATTGATTTAATACAGCAGTTAAATAAACTAAGTTATTATTAGGTGACTTACATTGCCTGCTTTTGCTCTATTTCGTCGTCAAAATTAGCCTGAAACAAGTCACAACTGAGCCGCTGCGCATTTCCATTCAAACACAGCGGTGTTTCATTTATGAATGAACGTGCGTTTTTAAACGAATCTAGTGAAATGATTCAATTTCCCATTCATAAAGACAGTGACTCGCTGTATTCCTGAATGAACCACCCGTTCGAACGAATCAAATGAATATGATATGATTCAGTAATTAAATCAGTGTTTTGCCGCCACCTGCTGGCAGTTATTTAAATCTTTAATATTTCTGCGTTAAAAATGTAGATTTAAAACATTAATCTCAACATGAATTTAGGAATTTAGGCCTCATTAAGCATATGAAAAGGTAAAAACAAACAATAAGCCGCTGCAATGGAGCTCTAATGCTATTGAATTAAAGATGATGTACCATAGAGCAAAAAAATGAACAGTGAAAGTAACAAAAACTTGTAAAATACATTTTAATGGGCATAATTAAGTGTAGAAATAACTGAAGGATATACAGTCAAACCAAAAATTATTCAGACACCACATGTAATTTTTATTATATATTTTTTACTAGTGGGTGTGGGACACTAGTTCTATTTCTATTAAAGTTATCTGACATTATCAAGATGAATTTGTTCTGACACATTTTAACTCTTGTCATATTTTATTACCATTTTCTAAACTATAGGAGAATAAACTGTGACAATGTGAGAAATTTTCAAGGTGTCTGAATAAATTTTGGTTTGACTGTGTATATTTGATAAAATGAAGTTAACAAACTACCATTATACATATTATTTTAGTTCTTCTACCCAATATTTTACTAATTTACCAGTAAATTTAAAAATATCGGTACTCAGAATCGGCAAGTACCAAAAATAAAAGTATCGGTATCGGGCGAGTACTGGAAAAAGCGGTATCGGTGCATCCCTAGCTTAAGGTTTATCGTTTTAAAAACATCTAAGCTATCACACTTCTGAAAAATGCAGTTAAGCTAAAATCTCCTTTCAGCAGATGCTTGTAACAAACACTTAATAATACACTTCAGTCTTTTTTCTTTAAACTTGCTTCTCAAAAGCACAACAACAGGTTGTGATCTGTGATTCATGTCCCAAAGGTAAAAAACACATTTTCCCTGTTATCATTTCCAAAACATCATGAGACCGTGATATCCCGGAATACTGATTCATCTAGTTCTGCTGAAACTTCCATGACCCTGGTCAAGCTCTGTTTTGGGTTTGGGGAGATGAATATTTATAGCAGACATAATGAATGACTGTCTCTGTTCTTGCCCTGACCTGACTAATTCCAGCAGAGTAAACCCAGCCAATGAAAAAATACCATTAGTTTCACATACTCTAGCACAGTTCATTATGGGGCCTGCAACCCATAGACTCTGTGACCTTTTCCACGGACCTATAGCGCCACCAAGTGACCACAGTGGGGCTCAGATATAGAAGTGGACAGAGGAAGAGAGAATTGATCTAGATCATAATAGTACTTTCATAAAGGTGTCACTGCAACAAGAAATTGACTAACCTTTCTGCAGCGTGGGTTTGGGCAGCTGAACAGGGAAATGTCTTTATCCAACAGTGCTGGGAAGTTACAAAATGGACACCTTAAAAAGAAAGTGAGGAAAAATAGTGTTGTTAGGAATTAGAATGATAAATCATTTAAATCACAAGTTTGTTGAAATATAAAGCACTATACGTGACCCTGAACCCAAAAAGCAGTCTTAAGTAGCATGGGTATATTTGTAGCAATAGCCAAAAATTCATTGTATGGGTCAAAAATATTTTTTTCTTTTATACCAAAAATCATTAGGATATTAAGTAAAGATCATGTTGCATGAACATATTTAGTAAATTTCCAATGTTTTTTATTATTCAGCTTAATTCAGGTGATATATAAATCTCAATTTCAAAAAACTGACCCTTATGACTGGTTTTGTGGTACAGGGTCACACTACTTAGTGGATTACTTTTTTGCCCTTTTAGGACTTGACAGCGCTAGCTACTATTAACATTCTTAGACATTTCTTCAAAATACCTCCTATTATGTTCTACAGATAAAGTAAAGTCATATAACTGTCTATCAACATGTTTAACTCACCTGACCAGTTCATCGGCACAGGTGGCAGCTACGGCCTCCTCTGCCTGTCGCTCGTAATATTTGCACAGAATGTTTTCAGGTAAAACTTTCTCTAGCTCACTGGTAGGGAAGGAACAGGTGCAGCTCCCATCCATACAACTCAACTCCGACTGCAAACAAACAAAATTCAGTGAGTGCTACCATTGAAAGGTTTAGGGTCAGTAAAATGTAACAGCTCAACTGCTTTCATCATTTTGTATCAAAAATATAGTTGTTTTCACAAAAATATCAAGCAACTCAACTGTTTAACATTTTGTATAAAATAAATCATAGTTTTTACAAAAATATTAAGCAGCTCAACTGTTAAACATCTTGCATCAAAAAAAAAAATGTTTTCCACAAAAATATGAAGCAGCTAAACTTTTTTCAACATTTTGTATTAAAAAAAAAATCATGGTTTCCACAAAAATATGAAGCAGCTAAACTTTTTTCAACATTTTGTATTAAAAAAAAAATCATGGTTTTCACAAAAATATCTAGCAACTCAACTGTTTAACATTTTGTATTAAAAAAATCATGGTTTTCACAATAATATAAAGCAGCTTAACTGTTAAACATCTTGCATCAAAAAAAATGTTTTCCACAAAAATATCAAGCAGCTCAACTTTTTTCAACATGTTGTATCAAAAAACCTCATGTTTTCCACAAAAATATAAAGCAGCTCAACTGTTTAACATTTTGCATCAAAAAATATCAAAATTTCCACAAAATAATCAAGCAGCTCAACTGTTTTCAACATTTTGTATAAAAAAAAATCATGATTTCCACAAAAATATCAAGCAGCTCAACTGTTTTCAACATTTTGTATTAAAAAATATCATGGTTTTCACAATAATATAAAGCAGCTCAACTGTTTTCAACATTTTGCATCAAAAAATATCAAAATTTCCACAAAAATATCAAGCAGCTCAACTTTTTTCAACATTTTGTATTAAAAAATATCATGGTTTTCACAATAATATAAAGCAGCTCAACTGTTTTCAACATTTTGCATCAAAAAATATCAAAATTTCCACAAAAATATCAAGCAGCTCAACTTTTTTCAACATTTTGTATTAAAAAATATCATGGTTTTCACAATAATATAAAGCAGCTCAACTGTTTTCAACATTTTGCATCAAAAAACCTCATGTTTTCCACAAAAATATAAAGCAGCTCAACTGTTTTCAGCATTTTGTATCAAAAAATCATGATTTCCACAAAAACATCAAGCAGCTCAACTGTTTTCAACATTTTGTATTAAAAAATATCATGGTTTTCACAATAATATCAAGCAGCTCAACTGTTTTCAACATTTTGTATAAAAAATCATGATTTCCACAAAAAATATCAAGCAGCTCAACTGTTTTCAACATTGATAATAATAAATGTTTCTTGAGCAGCGAATCAGCATATTAGAATGATTTCTTAAGGGGGTCGCACACCGGACGAGAAACGCAGTGCAACGTCGCGTCGCGCCGAGGACAGCTGGAGGTATCGCACACCGGACGCGCACATTCTATACGTGTCAGCTCATTTTTCAGTGTAGTTCTGAACTGCAAGTGACGGTTGTGACCTTGTAAATTCAGTAGGTGGCAGTCAAAGACAGTGAATGTAATTACGACAGGCAAATGTTACATAGGACTTTAGATTTTGCATATGAAAAAATGTATTGAGAAAATAAAATATGAATGAATTATATAGGTTTACATTTTTTTCAAGCTGTAAACCTAATGTAAGTAGTATTTTGCAGCAGTGGTATCTTGTTTTTTAATCTAATAGGACGATTTGAGACAAATATGATGTTATTTAATATAAAACTATGCAGATGGCGCTCTGTGGCGCGGCAGAAATTTGAACAGCTTCCTGAGTCGTAGCTGGGCGCCGCGGACAGACGCCGAATGGCGCCGCCGGTGTGCGTATGCTCATAGAAAACGTGGCGCGACGCGACGCGGTGCTGCGCTTTGCGTTCGGTGTGCGACCCCCTTAAAGGTGACATGTGACACTAAAGACTGGAGTAATGATGAAAATTCTGGTTTGCTATTACATTAGTAAATCACATTTTAAAACTACATTAAAATAGAAAACAGTTATTTTCAAATGTAATCGTTTTTAATTTAAAACTTTTAACAACTGTTTTTACTGTATTTTTGATTTTGAATCTTGGTTAGCATTTCTTTCAAAAACACTCACCAACAACTCACCACATACTTTTGAATAGCAATAAATGCGTCTAAACACTGTATGCATGTTACTCCATTATACATAAAATATTAAACGTCTGCTATTTTTTGTCCAATAATCAAGGTGAATTTAAACAGTATGCCTTTTGTTTATAATTATTAGAATGAAAATGAAACTAAGTTGAAAGATAAACTGGGAAGCACCTACAAAGCACAGGACAAACATGAAACCGAAATACGGGAATTTTATAAGAACAAAACATGAACACTGTGCACAATGCCTGAAAACACTGCAGTGTTTCCCACACATAGACGAATCTGTGGCGGTGCGCCACAGATTAAATTCCGACCGCCACAGATTCAACACCGACCAAAAAAAAAAAAAAAAAAATCAATACCGACCGTCACATATCGCGTTTCGTTATTCTTTTGTACGCTATTTAAAACACGCAGCGAATTCGTTCAACTGCATTTCCTTTCCATAATCTCTCTTCATCTCTCTGTCACTCACGCGTCTCCCTCAAACGCACACACAGCCCCTCCCCTCCGTGCACACCACATCTGTCTAAATCAACTGTGGAGAGAAGACGGCTGGCGAAAGGTTGGTATCTCGTGAACACTTTTAACACACAATCTCAGATTAAAAAGTGCTATAAAATATTTTATATTCTGAATACAATAGTTTCAGTGTGTTGATGTTACTGTAAGTCCCGACCCTTAGCAAACGCGATTGCGCCTTCTTTAGAAAGTTAACTAGTCGCAAGTTTTCGGTAAAATGTAGGCTAGCCTAGTTGGGTTGTCGAGGTCAAAACACTATATGTAGCAGCTGTGAATCAAATAAACGTATTATAAATTATGTCGTTTCTTTACTCTTACACTGAATGTTTGCTGCTTCAATCCAGATGAGTATTGAAAAGTATTTTCCGCGACTGAAAAAGGCACGTGTTGAGGATGAGGACCATCCTGAACCGGAGGTATCAGTCTGAAACAGAGCTTAGTCCGACCAGTGTAATTAGTTATGCTATTGTTTACAATATTTTCAGGCTTCAACTAGTGCTGCTCAAGCAGAAAGACAAGGTCAGGGAGAGAAAGAAATAGATTTGTTAAATATCAATAATATGGCGCAAAATAAGGTGCCCTAACAAAAGTGTGCAGCAAGTAGGCTGTTGTATATGGTGTTAAATTAATGTAATAAAGTTCTGTTTAACTAATTATTAACAGTTTTTTTTTTTTAATTATTAACCTTTAGGAATTAGGAAATCCCTTTAGGGGATCCAATCGCAAACCCCCCCCCCAAACATCTAACCCCCGCTACCTCCCCCCCTCCCCCCTCGGGCTGACCACCACACATTGCCTTCAAACTTGTGGGAAACACTGCACTGACATAATACTGGTTGTGACCGCTGATGCAGTTTCCAGTAATACATGACTCAAAAGACAAAAAGGTAACGTCAGAGACTGAACAGTCTGAACAGATGACTTACCCGTCCTGAGCCGAACACTGCCTCCTGGGCATATTTCACCAGACATTCCTTGCAGAATAAATGGCCATCTGTACACTGGGTCATCTCCTCGAAGGCAAACTCCCCACAGCAGCAGCCACACTCAATCAACTGCCCGTCCTGAGAGCACAGGTCAAAAATGTCACATGCTCTCCACACAATGTGTAGTATTGTAATCAACACCACATTACAAGGCAAGACAAGGTTCTTCTAATCTGATTTTAGAGTTGGGGCTGTCTGTGTTACACAATAACTTACAACTGTTGAAAGGGACAAAATAACCCTCACACTCTAAATTGTAAAGTTTTTTTTTTTTTTAAATGATGTGGATTGACATGTCATTACAAGAGAATTAAACGTACATAAACTGGCTCTTCACACCCACCTTTTGATACTGCTCCTCATTCACTTGCAAAGCCAGCAGAAAATCTTCATGCTGAAAGCGGGGGAAAGAACCCTCGTAATTATTTCAACAATTAACAGCCTGTCAGCTCAGTTCACCACAACCCTATTTCACTGGGTTATTTCAGGAGGAACCATTAGAAATAAATTGAAGAAGTGAGCCGTGTCAAGTACCTCCGCCATTTCCTTTGCTTTCTGCTCGTAGAACTGCAGCTCTTTCACGAGCGACGGATCCAGTGTAGTCTCGTTACCCCGGCTCCATCTGCGATTCTTCTCCAGAAAGTACATCTTTCTCTCCAGTTTAAAAGAACCTGAGATGAACGAGATGCAGTGAGCATTTCACCGTTTACCTGGTTTTATTTTGTGTTTGAAAGACATGCAAAAAACAAAGACATTTGTAATCACCCTGCTCAAACTTGAAGTCTATGAAGGCGCGCTCATTTGGCTCTCTCCTTCTTTTCTTCTTCCCTGAGGGGTCAGTGGAGTTCTCTTGCCACTTCTTGAGGGCTTCGAATAAGGCCTTTAAGGAGTTACCAGAAAGATTAATGACACACAAATAACTAGAGTAAACAAACAATATGTGACCCTGGTCATAAAAGTCTATGTAAAAATATTGGAAGCTGAATAAATATCCTTTCTATTGATGTATGGTTGTATAGGACAATATTTGGCTGAGATACAACTATTTGAAAAACTGAAATCTGAGAGCGCATAAAAAATCTAAATATTGAGAACATCGCCTTCAAAGCTGTTAATATTTTAGCAATGCATATTACTAATCAAATTAAGTTTTGATACATTTACGGTAGGAAATTTACGGAGTATCTTCATGGAACATCTTCATTTAATATCCTAATGATTTTTGGCATAAAAGAAAAATTGATCATTATGGCCCATACAATGTATTTTTAGCAATTGCTACAAATATACCCATGCTACTAAAGACTGATTTTGTGGTCCAGGGACATATAGTGTGTTACATTTGCAGTTGTTTTTCAGGTGAAAGTAAGTTGGGCTGAATGGAATAATATATGAATGATACTAAAGTACAGACAATGAAATACATGTCTAAAGGCATTCTGACAACTAGCAAACTAACCAACCCTAAACAATTCCTTTTAAACAGTTTTAATTATGAAGGGGCTTGGTGCTTTCCTAGTAGCAGCAGTCTGTCTATTGTTTATTTATTTTGTCTACACTTTTTTGCAAAACTTGTCCTAGACTTGGCTAATGTCATGGACAGACATGTTTGTCTATGAAGCCAGAATGTGACCTGCCCAAAACGAAACAAAAAAAAAAATGTAATATTGTTTTCTATGTCGATATTGATAATCATTATTACAATATAAAGAGCAATCAACTACAATAATGTTTTTTCATAATATTGCAGCCCCATGAGCTCCTGTTTTTTTATATGTATAACAGGTACAAATTTTAAACAGTCTACTGTTATTGACAACAGTTTAAAATATTGATTAAAGCAATTGGGTAAATGTAAGTATTTGACATTAAAGACAACAGGTTTTATAATGATCAGATGATTATAAAAACTGCCCTCACAAATGTAAAAAATGCCCCCGAAAATCAATTCTGGGTATTCTATAGTTCATTTCTGACCCTGGAGTCCAATTCAACAGAAAATTCGGACATGGAACTGAAATTTAAGAGAAAATTTATCAGAATAACATTTATGGACATTTTTTTTGTGAGTGTTTCTGTTATTTACAAAATGTTGTACATTGAAAATTTAAATATATTATTGTATTAAAGGAACAATCCACTTTTTTGGAAATAGGCTCATTCTCCTACACTTCCATTCCGGCATAATAGTCAAGGAAGTTTGTTGCCGTAACATGGACGAAGCAGGCGCAGTAATATCACGCAGCACATGTGCAAATGCTAACCTAGCTGGGAACTAATTTCAGGTGCTGCGTGATATTACTCCGCCTGCTTCGGTCATGTTGACTATTATGCCAGAATGGGAGTGTAGTTCCTAATCTTATCAGCCTAGAAAATCGCATCTTTACATTTTCCGCCGGTATTAGTACACGATATAACTACAGAAGAGTCGAGTTTTAAATAGGAAAAATATCAAAACTCGTTGGTCATTTTTGAATGCGATGCTATTGGTCTAATAGGATTCAATGATCTATGCTAAGCTATGCTAAAAGTGATATCGCCAGAATAGGAAAACGGCTGAATGGATTTCTAACAGTAAAACTCAACTTATTAACTCGGGGGGAGTTGGAGAATGAGCCTATTTCCAAAAAAAGTGGAGTGTTCCTTTAATCTTATACTGCAGATGACAACCAAAGTATTTAGTTAATTACAGTCACTTGTAACTTTAATTTAAATGTAGCACAAAAAAAAGTGTACAGCAATTGTTCATCATCAAAGTCATAAAACAGACAATTAATCATCATAATTGCAGTCACAGCCCTTGTTGAAATGAAATTAATTTTCCATAAAGTACACACCTTTCGGGTGATTGCATAGTGTCCTTTGAGGCAATTCAGGGCCCATTTGATATCCTGACAGCTCAACATTCTGAAGTCACCCATCAGCATGTCTGCAGCTTGAATGACAACCTCTGGGCCAACAGTCTTTAGTTTGAAATAATCAAAATAATTTTCACTTTCCTGCATGACAGAGAAAAAGTAAGTAAATTATAATATATTAGTTACATTTTTACATTTAACACATGAGTAGTTACAACACCCAATACATACACTATCAGTCAAAAGTTTTTGAACGGTAAGATTTTTAATGTTTTTTTTTTTCAAGCCAAGCCTGCATTTATTTGATCTAAAGTACAGCAAAAACAGTAACTTTTTTTAAATATATTTACTATTTAAAATAACTGTTTTTACTGTTTTCTATTTAAATATATTGTAAAATGTAATTTATTTCTGTGATCAAAGATACATTTTTAGCATCATTTCTCCAGTCTTATTATCAATATTTAAAACAGTTTTCGCGATTTTTTGATGAATAGAAAGATCCAAAGATCAGCATTCATCTAATAAAAATAAAACGGTTGCATAACATTATACACTATGCCATTCAAAATCTTGGAGTCAGTGTAATTTCTTTTTTTTGGGGGGGGGGAAAGAAATTATAGAAATTAACACTTTATTTAGCAAGGATGCTTTAAATTGATCAAAAGTGATAATGTTTTCAACATAACAATAATACATGTTTTTTGAACAGCAAATCAGAATATTAGAATGATTTCTGAAGGAACACATGACACTAAAGACTGGAGTAATGATACTGAAAATTACATTTTAAAATACTTTCAAAAAGAAAACAGACAGTTATTTTAAATTTTTACAAAATTTTACAGTTTTTGCTGTACTTTGGATCAAAAACAAGCATGCTTATATATAAAAAAACATTAAAAACCTTTGACTGGTAGTGTGTTCTAATGAAAATATTGTGCAAACCTGCGTCTCAGAATCATTCGTCTCAAGAAGAACACTGCTTTGTGTCAAAACTGAGTTTGCTTTCTTCGGATAATCAGGGTTTTCCAACAATATATTGCATATTCTGTGACAGAGAACCCAAACAATGTCTCACAAAAAACACATGTGAACAAAATAGAAAAGCAAGCAAGCATGAAAAAGGTTTGTGCTTACACATTTAAGTCTTTCAGGTCACCTCCCTCTATCAGTTCTGCTACATATGTATCCTGCACATCGGGGAAAAGGTCCATCTGAAAATGTCAAAACAAATAAAAAATCAATCAAAATAAACCTCACCTTTGAAGCACATTATGAACAGTGTGATAGTGTAACATAAGGTGCTGATCAGAAGACTCACCACCCCCTTCACCAGTATATCCAGGGATGTCCTGTCAGGCGTCTGCTGTATTACGGGTTCTCTGGGCGCTGACGGTCCAGGCCTCTCATTGTCAGCTGGCGCAGGTAATCGTGCAGGAGAGAGAGGGGCCGCCGCTGCCGGCTGCTCGTCTCGTCTGACCTCTACTAGCACAGTCTCCTGTGGCGTCCGAGGCCTTTTTGTGGTCCTTTCAGTTCTCGGCCAGACGACCACTTCAATTTTGTTGGCCACACCTGACTGACCTGATTCAGTGCTGGGTGGAGCTGAAAAAACTGAATTTGCCTGATTCACTGAGTGTGCGCTGGTTGAAGGGTCCTTAGGAAGGGGCAGTGAGTCCTTAACAGGCATTGGAGGTCTGTGCAAGGCATTTTCTCTAGACGTCGAGGGTACAGCATTCTGGTCCGTGGTTAAGACACCTATGGCTTGGTTTCCTAATGTAGGATGTGCGGTGACTACAGAAGGATGAGGAGCGTGTGCGCTGGTAGGATGTCTGTTGGATCCAGATGCCTGGCTCGGGAAGGTGCTCGCACCCCACTTGGCAGCCGGTCGGATCAGCTCACGATGAGGTGAGGGCTGTGGCTGCCAGATGGAAAGAGAGGGTACAATTAATATTTGAATAGGAACCACCCATCATGTTTTAGTGCACATCGATTTTCTGGAAATCAGGAATGTAAGCACTGAGCAGAAAGATCATTTCTCTCAACTCTTTCTCTGTAGTTGTCGCTTACCTGAGAACAAAAAAATATGTATTTTTTCTGATAATTTACTCAACCTCATGGCATCCAACATGTTCATGTCTGCCTTTCTTCAGTCAAAAAAAAAAGTTTGAGGAAAATATTCCAGGATTTTTCTCCATATAGTGGAGAAAAAAAGGTGGAAGGTCTAAACTACTATACTGTGCAATGTACCAAAGCAAAATGCAAATGCAACCTTTAAATATCTTTTTCAATATATTTACAGTTTGGAACAACTTTAATTAAATAATATTTTACAGCTACATTACACACAAAACCAGTCAAGGGTACATTTCTGGAAGCTGAGATTTATGCATCATTTGAAAGCTGAATTAATAAGATTCCCATTTATGAACAATCTTCAAAATAAAACTCTTTGATAACTGCCTTTAAAATGGTCTAAATTAAGTTCTTAGAAATGAATATTACTAATCAAAAATTAAGTTTTGATATATTTATGGTAGGAAATGTACAATATATCTTCATGGAACATGATCTTTACTTTATATCCTAATGCTTTTTGGCATAAAAGAAAAATCGATAATTTGACCCACACAATGTATTTTTGGCAATTGCTACATACATACCCATGCTACGACTGGTTTTGGGGTCCAGGGTCACATATGGATCTAAAACCATATCACCAGGTCCCTGCTAACTCCCACCCATTAACATGTGGTATTATCATACTCATGAATTCCACAGACATGCATTGCTAAGTGTATAAGCAGCACTGAATACAACACAGGCACCCTGCAAAGTAGAACACAGTTCCAGTTACCTCCAAGATGCGCACGTCCTCCTCTTCATCATCCTTGACCACGACGGGAACATTTGGTACGAATCTGACAGGTTCATCATCAGAATCTGATGATGAGGATATGGTTATGTAGGACGTCCTTGTCCTAACTCTTTTAGCTAACAAAAATACAAAACAAAATGGTCAGGACACCCAGAATACCACAATTACTTCTAATGAAGATGAAAATAAAGTCTCGGTTTTAGTACCTCGACTGCGATGGGTATTGAAACTAGCCAGGTGGATGACATCATCATCACTGGACCCGTCAGCCATGATAAGACACACAGACTCCCTGAGTCGTCCACCTTCTCCCTCTCACACAAACACCCATGCACACACACAGGAACCTGAAATGAGACAAGCATAACCGCATATTAATCACTACATCATGCTTATGATATAAACACAGTCATGTTTTTTAATGATGCACTTAGATTGGATACATCTGTGCGTGTGCTTGTAAGATCTCATTTCCCACGAAATGATGTAGTTTCCAAACATGACTGACATTTTAAAGCATTTTTAAAGGAACATTATATTCATGACAATTACTCAGCTTAAGTTCAAGTACAACGCACAGGGAAAATGAAAGTAAAGGAGTCAAATGTCCTTGAGGAATGAGTGCATTTACATTTAAAACGACTGCTGTCAATGAGTAACTTACCTCATTAAGTGTGCACAAACTTAGTGTGTTTCCTGTTTTGTTTATCTATAAAGATTCAAATCAAATGCGCCATGACACCCAAACATGCTGTCTAAGTAGTCTGCTGACTAGATTTGAAACACAGCCTGTTAATTCCAGCAGATTGGCAGAACAGACTAGCAGATCTCGCATAGCAGTGCTGAGAAACCCTGTTGATGTTATGATCATTCGTTTTCCCTTATCTTTTAAAACGTGGACTTTGACAGAGAAGTAAAATAGACAGTAGGATAAAAGTAGGATGAAGGAAACAAACAAATCTCCACTCGCTAAAGTCCCTAGCGAGGCTCAGCTAGCTGTTTGGCGTTAACCCTCCGCGCCAGCTGACATCACTTAAACAAGACAGATTTTCGTGCTCAGCAGGGTATTTTATCCCAATTTAGGCGTGAGGACAAACGCACTCGAGCAAGACTAGAACACACGAAGATTGCTTGATAAATTGCACGTACCTCTCAGTCACAATATCCAGCACATCGAAAGCGTTTGATCGCCGGATATCGAAACAAACGGCCAAAACAAGCCAGAGTGTGACGCCAGACGCACCAGCGTCGTGCTGTAGGCGGAACCGCGGAGGGTCATGGGAGTTGTAGTTCTTCTCTGTTGTCTGTTGTTTATTCCTGAATGCCCTCAAGGTGTCTCTGTTTTCCTTCTTACAGGTTTATAATCGCTTGGGTGAAACCTTTTTCAAAACTCACAACCGATTGTCAAAGTGCATATTTTTCAACACATATTTTTTTGCTTAGATACACATGAACCTAAGGGAATTTGTTCATTGAAAGTCAAACAACTTCACACCAGAATATTACCATTTCAAAATGCAATTCACAAATTACATCTGACTGTCAAAATTACCAAGAATTTAGTTAATAGAGAATTTCCGAACAAAAAGATAGAAGGTATGACAAAATCCGTAAATCATTGGTTATCTAGCGATCATTCTATATTGGGCAGAATCCTATTGTCAAAAACTGAGGTAATATCAAAACTTATTTATCTAACCTATGCTCGATATACTGCCCCAAAAGTAGTTAAATCTGTGAATTCAATATTGTTATTATTTACGTAAATTCCATTTGGTTAAAGAGTATGAACAAGGAGGTTTGAAAGCCATCGATTTCGAATCACTTCTTGGTACATTCAGAATAAAATGGCTTAAAGAGTGCTTGGCAAAGCCTCACTCAATATGGTACCATATTCCTAATCATATTTTCAAAAATATTGGTGGCCTCGGCTTTGTATTAAGATGTGATTTTGATCTTTTCCAATAAAAATGGAAAAAAAATCTTAATTTGTCATGCAAGATATCTTTTTTAAGTGTGATCTAAATTCTATTTTTTCAGATGTTGTCAACTTTGTTTTATTGTTGGGTAAATATCATATTCATATATGTAAATGGAAAAAATGTAAGCCCTCCTTTTTGTATTTCTTTGTGAGTTTGTAAAAATGTTTCAGAGTTTTAAGTATTTTAAAAATCTAAATAGAAAGTCTGAAACTCTTTGCCTCTCTATCTCCAAGTATTTATTATTGTAATATACTTTATTTTTCTGTTGATTCTTGCTCTTTGTGTGTTATTTCTTTTTCTTATTCTTGCTATAATGTTGTATGTATATTATTTTTGTTGAGTATGTACATTTTCGCAATAAAAAAATGTATTGTAATTGAAATCTATTGACACAAATAGATAAAGTGCTATAAAAGAAACAAAAAAATACATCTGACTGTCTGTTTATTACTTTGAATTCATTGTTTTATGGAAACTGACAGACTATATTCCATGATTGATAGGCCAATGAAAGTTTCAGGATAGTAAGATCCATTGACATCAATTACTGAGCAACACTATCTATGGATGTAATACTTTATCGTCATTGTTTTCCAGACACTGTTCCTAAATCCACAAGACAGGGTAGGTGAAAATATAGAAGTACTGTTATCAGTCCTTCGTTTGTTTGTTTTTGTTTTTTTGAGGCAAAAAACGACACATTTTGAACCACATTTGAAATTTTACTGTACTGTACTGTACTGTACTTCATTTATTAAGATAGCCAGCTAGCTATACACCTTATTTGTAAATTTATGTTATTTTTAGCTGTACAAGCTCGTTTTGTTGCCTACATTTTTTTACAGACGCTAGGACACATTTCTCAATATTTACAATACTACAATTCTCCTAACCGACTTTCAGCTTGGCAAAGCAGTTCATTTCACATTCAAAATGCACTACAACTACCAAAACACTTTATTCAGGTCTCAAATAAACTCATTCTTCCAGAACACTAGCAAAGGTTGACAGCCGACAAACACACTTTGTCACCCACAAAACAATGGCCTAAAAAACACTAACAACATGTAGCATTACACAGTGTTTTCTTGTGTAAAACAAGGACACATCTCTGTTTATAATTGCAACATATATTGTTTATAACTGCAATGTATGTTACTGGAATGAATCAGACATGATGCAGAATTTGTCAATATTTTATGTTGTTTATTTATTTTTATTTTTTTGCACTAAGTAATTCCAAAATACAAAAATGTGTATACACACCATCTACAGATACAATAGTAATGCTAATCTACTGCATTTTTAGATTTGAAATATGTTTCAATAAAATATTGCTGTTGAATTTTGCTGTCTTATTCAGTTTTGCATTATGCTATTGTTTTGAACATAAGTTTAACAGTTTTGAAAACAGTATGTAAGCATGTGCGAAATGTCCTGTACGTACAAAGATTTTTGTCAGTTGTTGTGTCTGAGTGAGAAAAGAATTCATGAAATTTGAGAGATGTAGTCACTGAATGCATTTTGTGCCAAAACAATGATAATTGATCCTCAGTTTAGCCCACATAGACTTCTGTTGTGCTCACTGTGTGAAGAGTTTTGCAAAAGTGACCTAAGTATTGAGAAATGTGTCCTAGCGTCTGTAAAAAACTGTAATATTGCAAACTGGCGTGCCTTACCATGTTATTTTAATGAATTATCTTAATTATGAACACACTGGTTTGTGCAAAACGTTTTACCGTTTACTGCACTTTGTTATTATTTGCTTATAGCGGCTAATGAACCGGAAGTCTCCCACAAAAAACGACTTATTTCTGTATTAAAAACAATTTGGGGGACATTTCTTCCTTACAATGTTTACGGCGACAGACAGACAGACAGACAGACAGACAGACAGACAGACAGACAGACAGACAGAAGGACAGACAGACAGACAGAAGGACAGAAGGACAGACAGACAGACAGAAGGACAGACAGACAGACAGACAGACAGACAGACAGACAGACAGACAGACAGACAGACAGACAGAAGGACAGACAGACAGACAGACAGACAGACAGACAGACAGACAGACAGACAGACAGACAGACAGACAGAAGGACAGACAGACAGACAGACAGACAGACAGACAGACAGACAGACAGACAGACAGACAGACAGACAGACAGACAGACAGACAGACGGACAGACAGAAGGACAGACGGACAGACGGACAGACAGACAGACAGACAGACAGACAGACAGACAGACAGACAGACAGACAGACAGACAGACAGACAGACGGACGGACAGAAGGACAGACAGACAGACAGACAGACAGACAGACAGACAGACAGACAGACAGACAGACAGACAGACAGACAGACGGATGGACAGAAGGACAGAAGGACAGACAGAAGGACAGACAGACAGACAGACAGACAGACAGACAGACAGACAGACAGACAGACAGACAGACAGATAGATAGATAGATAGATAGATAGATAGATAGATAGATAGATAGATAGATAGATAGATAGATAGATAGATAGATAGATAGATAGATTTAGCCAAAAACTAATTACCTTCCATACAAAAATTTACCATGGTTTTACTTCAAATCAAACCAAAAATCATGGTTACTATAGTTAAATGACAAAAATGATGAGGGCATTTCAAAGTAGGTCAGTGTAAGTTGAAAAGCATGCATCGGATGGCGACGACTGTCGCCGTATGGAAGAATGAACTTGAAATCTAAACATGGGATCCTACCAACGTAAACTACTAGCACAGTCGTTACTTCTCCAACTCAAAGCGAGGTATGTAGCACCTGTGGGCTTCAACTCATGTGCCATATGCTAAACGCTGTTGTATACTCATTAAAAAAGCGATTTCTGTTCCAGATTGAATGCTTCATCTGTAAATGACTACACAAACATATCAGCTATTCATTAAAATTCTTATAAATGGTTTCACCCAGTTAGTCGTCAATCACGTTTAGACATTTCCAGCATCTTAGCAGGAGAATCTATTGAAATGTCAATCATTGAAATCATAGCCCTGCAATTATAACTGCCAAGCTACTAAACAAGGGAAACCAACAGATGTATTAGCTAACAGGTGGGATCTCCTAAATCAGGCTTTCATCAGAATAAGAGATAATGTAGATTTCCTTTAGTCCTTTATATGTGACCCTGGATCACAAAACCAGTCTTAAGTAGCACAGGTATATTTGTAGCAATAGCCAACAAAATATTGTATGGGTCAAAATTATCAAATTTTCTTTTATGCCAAAAAGCATTAGGATATTAAATAAAGATCATGTTCCATGAAGATATTTTGTAAATTTCCTACCGTAAATATATAGAAACGTAATTTTTGATTAGTAATATCAAAGTCCCTTTAAGACAAGTCACTCGGCGGCCATCTTTGAAACGCTACTCGGGCAGGCAAGTGCAGCTCCTCTGTTTGAATGGGGAAACATCAAATTCTCCAAAACTGTTCACCAAGTTTAGGATTAAATTTAGTATTTTAAATCTCCAAAGAAATCCAACAAGAACCGCCTCATAAATATGGTTCCTTGTGCTACAATAGCGTCTAAAAACGCTTATTTTTCCGGCTAAATGAGCCAGTGCGCATGCGCAGTACTGAGCGAACGCCGATCGTTTCTATAGCAACCGGGACTTCTAACGGCAGCTGCAGTGACGCGCTGACTTTACTAATCAACGATTGGCTCTTTCAATAAAAAGGCGGAGCTTCGCGGCCATAATGAACGTTGCATTTTTCCCCATTCAAAACTACACGAGTGACATGTCTTGGGTGACATGACATGTCTAGATTCTCTATGGCTCTGGGTATTCTATAGTCTTTGGTAATATGCATCACTAAGAACATCATTTGGACAACTTTAAAGGCGATTTTTTTTCTCAATATTTAGATTTTTTGCACACTCAGAATTCAGATTTTCAAGTAGTTGTATCTCCGCCAAATATTATTGTATCCTAACATACAACCATACATCAATGGAAAGCTTATTCATTCAGCTTTCATCTGAAAAAATTATCCTTATGACTGGTTTAGTGGTCCAGGATCACATATAATGTTTACATGAGAACATCTCTATACAACCATAATTTTATGCTTTTTAAATTATTTGTTTGTTAAAATGTATATATTTTTAATTATAACTCCAAAAGAATGCTGGATTAAAACAAATGTTATTACATTTGCAGATGTCTTTCTCGCATTCTATGAAATTATCACTTTCATAAAAGGTTTACTTTTCCTAAAAAATGTTTTACACAATGCATAAAAGACTTTTGCTGTCAGTTTTAATTTTTCCTTCCGCTCCAAATATAACCGAAGTATTTCAGTAGGAAATATATTGCTTGATATAAATATAAATTGTTTACAAGAAAGCATAGCTTCCTTGAAAAGGACACATTACATTTATTACTCCATTGCACAACTGAAGGAGAATCAAGAAGAAGTCCACAAAGCATTGACCAGGATAACAGTAGCCAGATAGATGTTTTCAATTCTTCAACACAAAATAAAGCAGCCAGTACAGCGTGTGCATGTGAACTAGACAGAATAAGTGTCTGGCTTCAACACTAATAGATAATTCAAAAATGATTTGGAAGAACCGCTTAGTAAAGTCCAGTGAGTGTCCAAGAGACTATTGGATGCTTAACAATGTACAGACATGTTTATGGAAAACAGCCTGAAGTGACACTGTGCATTTGTTTGGTGGTGGTGGATGGTGTGAATGTATATTAGCTGCTGAAAGTGATTTCACAGCTCACTGCTCAGCACTTAAGCAAGGTTAACTCCGCAGTTAGGCCATGAATACCTCATTCACCGCTATGGAAATTCTTGAGCATGTCGGCAAATTTATTTTCACAAACGAGAAGAATAAACATACGAGGAAGCAATATATATTTTTACAAATAAAGCAAGCTAAAACAAATGTCTGCCAACAGTTTATTAAAGCAGAACATAATGTATATAAAGATGTTATGCATTGAGATATTTCCACTATGTGGACATTTTTCCATGCTTTCTCTTTTCTGAATAGCGTGCAAATGAAAACTGGCAATAGCTTTTAAACTGCAATTTAAAGTACTTAAGTACAACATATTTAATAAACTATACTTTATAAAACAAAGCACATTTAAATATAATACAAAATATATTGAAGGTCATGATTTTAAATAAACAAAACTGGTGATCACCCCAAACACATTGTTTGCTTAGATATTGCACATTAATCTCTTTATTTATGATTGCACACATTTTTTTTACACAATAATCTAACACTGAAAAATCTGCATGTATTTATTATGGTCCTTAGATTCAGAACCAAGTCATTATACTAATATACATATTTGGGTAGCGATGTACAACATCTTTCTAGATGCACAACGTGAAGCACGTGCAAAATATGAACATTCATATTTATTAAAAAACTGATTAATCTTTATAGAAATGTTTGAAGGGTTGCATAATCTGTTCAGGAAACCTTTAATATAGAGACACCCCAATAAACACAAAACATTTGCCTAATGTTAGTATTTGGTTCTCATTTAGTTATTTCACAATCATAAAATAAAGTTCCCAGAACATTACAGTCTATTTTTTGTTTTGTTTTGTTTTGTTCTTGTGATAACCTAAAAGTAACCTATTATGAGCCCTAATGGTTACTTTTAGGTTTTATTTTTTACTAGTGATGTGCAACAATAATCACGATTAATTGCATCCAAAATAAAAGTTTTTATTTATATAATTTATGTGTGTGTACTGTGTATATTTATTATGTATTTTTCTTAAATATATACATGCATGTGTGTGTGTGTGTGTGTGTGTGTGTGTGTGTGTGTGTGTGTGTGTGTACCTGGTATTCATCACGTTGTGGGGACCAAATGTCCCCACAAGGATAGGAATACCAGTAGATTTTGACCTTGTGGGGACATTTCTCAGGTCCCAATGAGGAAACAGGCTTATAAATCATGCACAATGAGTTTTTTTGAGTAAGTAAAAGTGTGCACAATCTCCTGTGAGGGCTAGGTTTAGGTGTAGGGTAGGTGTAGGGCCATAGAAAGTACGGTTTGTACAGCATAAAAACCATTACGCCTATGGAATGTCCCCATAAAACATGTAAACCCAACATGTGTGTGTGTGTGTGTGTGTGTGTGTGTGTGTGTGTGTGTGTGTGTGTGTGTGTGTGTGTGTGTGTGTGTGTGTGTGTGTGTGTGTGTATTATATAATATACACAGTACACACACATATATGTGACTTTGGACCAGTAGCATGGGTATATTTGTAGCAATAGCCAACAATACACTGCATGGGTCAAAATTATTGATTTTTCTTTTACGCCAAACTCATTAGGATATTAAGTAAAGATCATGTTTCATGAGGATATTTAGTAAATATATTAAAACGTAATTTTGGATTAGTAATGTGCATTGCTAAGAACTTAAGTCGGACAACTTTAAAGGCGATTTCTCAATATTTAGATTTTTTTTTTTGCACCCTCAGATTCCAGATTTGCAAATAGTTGTATCTCCGCCAAATATTGTCCTATCCTAACAAATCATACATCAATGGAAAGCTTATTTATTCAGTTCAGTGCAATTAAAAAAACGAATCCAGGGTCACATATTATGTACACAAAAACTTTTTATTTTGGACGCGATTGATCGCGATGAATCGTTGCTCGATCAGCACTAACCATTAAATAACTTATTTTGAGACAATCTTAAAGTAACCTAAAACGTTCCCTAATAATTATTTTCACAGAAATATTTTGCAAACCTAGACGAAAGATTAATCTTTTTTCTGTTAAGAAAGCTTTCCTGACCATCCACAATGTAAAAATAAAAACAAAAGGTTTTGGAATGTTCTCAGAACGTTTTTTTTTTTTTTTTAGATTTAAACATAATATATGACATTGCTTAACGCTGTAATCTGTCAATGTTTTTGGTTGCATAAATAAAAGAATGAAAAATGTGTGCGCCCCTAAGCGTCTTACATTTCAACACTATACAAAACTGAGGAAACAAATGTTTTAAATTTAAGTTAATTATCATTTCCACAAGTGCCATGTTTAAGCAACAATGTCAAAGTTTGCTGTAAGCATCCAAAATGCCGTTGCGGTGAGTGTTGGACAAAGTATTACAGAACTGTTGACTCCCCGAGGACACAGATCTTTGAGACGACAGCCTGAACCTCCTCTTAAACTCTATGCTTATTTGTCTGTCCCTCACATATTCCTGATAATTCCTCGTTAATAAAGTGTAATAGAAAGGGTTGATACAACTGTTACTGTACGCCAAACAAGTCACAACGAAGTTAATGTACACAACAGTGCTGCTGGACAGCCGTCCGTGCGCGTAATAATAAATACTGAGCAACTGCCACAACCAGAAAGGTAAGAAGCACGCCCAATAGGTCAGAACTATACTGAAGATCATATATAACACCTTTTGTTTAGGACACTTCTTCATTTCTCTGGATGGAAATACTGAAGTTTGCGATAGCCAGTAGGTCCGGGCTAATTTCAAGTAGAGATATCCAATGATTAATCCAGGAGCCAAGATGCAGGTGTTGAACAGGATGGTCAGATACACTCTGTACGCGGTCATCTGCCAGGTCGGGTGGCACATGCGCTTCTCTATTCCATTGTGCACGTCTCTCTTGAGGTCAATCATGATCATGGTCGGCAGAGCCAGGATGAAGGAAAGGAGCCACACGAGGCAGGTGACTGCGCGTCTGTAGCGCCGGGACCGGCCAAAGGTGTCCAGCGGGTTCACCACAGCCAAATAGCGCTCCGTGCTCATGATGGTCAGGATGAAGATGCTAGCGTGCATAGTGACAAAGTCCAGGCTGAACAGAACGCGGCATCCGATGTCGCCAAAGTACCAGTCCTTCGCAGAGTACGTCCAAACCACGAAAGGGATGGTGGAGAGGTACAGCAGGTCCGCCAAAGCCAAGTTCACAATGTAGACATACATCGATCCAGTTACGCGCACAGAGGTGTTCATGATGATCAGTGTGTAAACGTTTCCAATTACTCCTACCAAACACATGATGGTCAAAATTGTGCCGAGTATGGATGTGACTAGTGTATCGTATGAAGACGCAGACGCATGCTCGTCGGGTCCTGTTATTGTTGGTGAGATGTTGGCAAAAGCAGTCGAGATATTCACCTGATTCCTCACGCCAAGTGGATCATCTGATTCCATTTTTAAAAGCGTCACTTCATTACTTGGTGAATTAAGTAAGAGCAAGATGTGCGCCAAACTTCACCTGAAATTTCCATTATAGAAAATATAGCTTATAACTTAGCAATATAGACATTAATTCGAATACATTTCCAGATGATTCTTTTAAAAGGTACGTACGTTCTAAATCGGTGGAAATAAATGCGCGCAAAACGTGCCGGGTTCTCACCATCCGCGCGTAAAACTTCCCAGACTGCAGGTCCAGTTGATGTAATATTGTAGTAGCCCCATGGTCGTGGGTGGGATTTATGAGAACCACTCGGGTCTGGTACGCACTGCATCACATATAGAACAATAATAGATTTTAGACTCTGCACTGCGCGCATTTCACCGAATGCTTCAGTTCCTTCTGTGTTTGTTGTTAAGTATTAGCAAGTATTAATTGGCAAGGAAACTTGCACTTTTAAATAAAGAAACAAATAAAGTATGACTAAATAATAATAAAAAACGAATTAGCATTTAAATTATTACTAAATTACACTAACTATTAAAAGTGATTTTAAATTCACAATTCTATGGAATTTAAAACATTATTACTTTGCATACGTTTACACTATGGAAAGTGTTCTTATTAGCCTATTATAACAACATATTTGTTTCCATCTACTTAACTATACAATTTATACAAAAAGTATATTGTTTGTAATCAGTGTTTTGGATTTTAAGTAATTACTTTTAAAGTTCTTGAAAGTTATGATCTTTTGATTTTACTTAAAAACTTAAGGCAGCAATTAAACTTCAGCTTTCACATTTGTAATTCATACATATTTGTCTGAAATACACTAGTCAGAAGAGTCTTTTCTGCTCACCAAGCCTGCATTTATTTAATTCAAAGTACAGCAAAACAGTAAAACTTTTACTATTTAAAATAACTCTTTTCTATTTGAATTTTAAATGTAATTTATTCCTGTGGTTTCAAAGCAGAATTTTTAGCATCATTACTCCAGTCACATGATCCTTCAGAAATCATTCGAATATGCTGATTTGCTGCCATTTTGTTTCTTTGATCAATAGAAAGTTTAGAAGAACAGCATTTATATGAAATAGAAATCTTTTGTAACATTATAAATCTCTTTATCACCACTTTTGATCAATTTAAAGCATCCTTGCTAAATAAAAGTATTCATTTCTATCATTTCTAATAATCAATGTTTCTTGAACAGCAAAAGAATCAAGCATAATAAAATGATTTTTACAGGATCATGTGACACTGAAGACTGGAGCAATGATGCTGAAAATGTAGCTTTAATCACAGGAATAAATTACATTTTAAAATATATTCAAATAGAATTTTAAATAGTAAACATATTTCAAAATTTAAAAAAAATCTTACTGTTCAAAAACATTTGACTGGTAGTGAGTGCAGGGGATCATTGTAACCTTTAAATGATTTTAACAGTAAAACTTTAATACTGACGTCAAATGTAGAATATTTTCAGTAATATTGTGCAGACCGTCTATATTAGGTTTTACAGGTCAGACCATCATTTAAAGTTTCTCCATATGTATATTTGACTATTAAAGTTTGACCGAGATCTGGCTTTACCAATATAACATTTGTAATGTATATTTTCAGGTTTTTACATTTTTTTAAATGGCTTTGCATATGGGAAATGTGAGAAGTCCATGTAAGAAATATTAAATATGTGTACTGAGTTTGTCACACCACAGAAAAATGTGTTATTAACCACCCAGTCAAATTCGAATGATAATCATAAATCTTGCTCTCAATTGCTGGGGGCGTGTCCACTGTCAGTCCTGAAACCACGCCCACTCGTGAAAAAGTGCAGCCTCTCTCAACTGTCATAATATGCATTTACGTAACAAAGGCATAGCTACCTACCACTAATGCAGTGTTGTCAGGTTTTCACAGCAAAACTTGCCCAATAGCTACTTAAAACTAGCCCAAAACTAGCCCAACTGCTAAAAAACGCATTCCAGTGGGTAAAATATGCACTTTGGTGGGGTTCCCCTGGTAAAGTAAGTATTCCAGGGGCTAATTATCATGTTTTTGGGGTCACTTTAACCCACGGACATGAAAAACAACCTGCGGTAACAGTGTTAAAGTAGCCCAATTCCATAAGAAAAAACGGACTTGGCAACACTGCACTGATGGTAATGTGCTTATAATAGTGTTAGTAAAGGGCCCAAGCTCAGTGGCTCCAGTGCATCATCGAGACATGATTTCAGGCCCGCCCAAAAAATCCTGAACACAAAAATGGTGAAAAACTACGGTCTAACTCTACATGCATGACTACATAGTTCAATCTTTGTAATGAATTTCAGCAATTACAATAACATTTATAATGTGTTTAGAAACAATTATCTAAATTGCCTTTACAAGGGATAGTTTACAGAGGTAAATAATAGTATAAATACTGTTCAGTTTCTTGCACAGGCCAATCGTTTTGTGTCTTAACACCTCAATATGGTGACAAGCCGCAGGGTTTAATTTGGTTTTGTCTGTTATGTTTTTTTTACTCAAAGATTTGGTGCCCATTGACTGATTATATGACTGACAGACTGCAACGGTTTGAGTTAAAAATCTTCGTTTGTGTTCTGCTGAAGAAACAAAGTCACCTACATCTTGGATGCCCTGGGGGTAAGCAGATAAACATCCAATTTTCATTTTTGGGTGAACTATCCCTTTAATACAAAATGTTGATGGATCTCTCAGATAATTATATTTTCGTTACAATAAATAGGTTAGTAAATATCTGGCAGTGAATATGGTGTGTGCTGGTCTAAATTAGATTGTAAGAACAGCAGAGTGAAATGAGCCAGTGACAGCAGACGTTGAAAAACTCATTGGCCTTGATTCTCACTCCAGTGTCTGTCAATAAGTGTACAGAAATAGCCTGGCGCCAGCAGTGTTGAGTGATTACTGGATGAAGACCTGTAATTTCTGCACAATTATCAACTTTTCTGGAGCGCTGACCATCTGAATTCATGTGCATGGATACAAAATTATATCAGCAGGGAGCAGAAGGCTCATTTGTCCATTACGCCAAAAATAAGCACCTGGAGCCCTTTATACAATTCATAACTCATCCTCCAGCAAAATGCATCCCACCAAGACTCAGAAATAACTTTTTTCATAATTCATTTTTGTTTTTGATTATGTGTGTTGTTTATGCATTTTCATTAAACGCTGTTTAGATGCTGAAGGAACAAACGACAGACATTTCATTTACCAGAAAACACACTCATTGAAATGCAGCTGCGAGGGCTTCAAAGACGCTTCAACACATCATGAAAGCTCTGGAACTTTTCAAAATGCAGAAATACTCTGCAAGCATTTCATTAGGAGACAAATAAGTGCTCCATTTGTCAAAGCATTTTTTCTGCTCTGAAGGTATTTCAAAGAGACTGCTCTGAGCATTAGGCTTCACTTATATAGAAAGCATATTATATATAAATATAAAACATATAGGTGGGTTTAAATAAAAGAATTCTTCCGCATTCAAGATTGTGGAATTATTAGCAGCAATTAAGGCAACCAATGTTAAACAAACTCACTGCTTTTATCTGGATAAATAAATCTTGTTTCATTGCCAATGCTGCATTTTTGTCCAGGACTGTATTGATTCCACTGCAGTAGTTGACATACAGTATCTCTATAATTCACCTTCTGTGTCCTTCATACTTCTGGCACAGTGACAGCAACAGATAGACATTTCTACTGCTCTCAACATATCTGTATTAAACTTTATACTTTTGTGAGACAATAGGCTATTAGTGGCAGCATTATTAACACATTTAGAGACATACAATAAATCTTAGACAAATTACACAGTTTATTTCAGATAAATATGTACTATCTACCTTATTTTTCCCATAACAGTGGGCCAATTGTAAATTTTATGGGTCTGGCTTCCGGTCTCTTCCACGTCCAGCCATTTTTAGCTGCACAAAACAGCTCATTTTTCTGCTTGATATTGCAAATATTATTTTAATGTATTATCTTAACTATAAACACACATTTGTTTGTAATGCAAATAGTTACCGTTTACTGTACGTTGTTATTCTTCTCATTATTTCCAAAATGACCATAATGGTCTTAAATCTATTTGAAAATCATATAAAAGTTGCCAATTTACAAATAATGCAGAGAATCTTTAGGTGGAGGTTCTGGTTTGACAACAAAAGCCAGGAGAATTTCTTATATGTGACCATGGAACACAAAACCATTCATAAAGGTAAATATTTTTGAAATTATGATTTATACATCATATAAATAAGCTTTCCATTGATATATGGTATTGCTAGGATAGGACCATATTTGGCTGAGATATTTGAACATATAGAATCTGAGGGTGCAAAAAAATGTCCAAATGGAGTTTTTAGCAATGTATATTACTAATCAAAAATTACGTTTTGATATTTTTACGGTAGGAAATTTACAAAGTATCTACATGGAACACGATCTTTACTTAATATCCTCATGATTTTTGGCATAAAAGAAAAATTGATCATTTTGACCCATACAATGTATTTTTGGCTATTGCTACAAATATATCCGTGCTACTTAAGACAAAAACATTTATATGGATATGAACCAAGTACATAAATTATTTATGTAGAAAGTTCTGCATAATCTAAGAGAGAGAGTTGAGGTTTGATAACAAAAGCCAGGAGAATTTCTTCTGTCTATAATAGACAGTCTGTCTATTACTGTGGCGGCTTTTGATCTGTTTGTGCTGATAGGAATCTGAGACTGTATGCCATGCACAAGCACCCTGTGATGCCCTCAGACAAAACGCTGGGGGAAATTTACTGCAACCTTTTCACTGAGAGTTACTGTTTGAAAGAGCAGCCGCATATAACAGTAACAGATCAAGAAAATAATAACCTAAAGCCCTGGTCTTTGACATTATCCAGACCTGTAGCAGCGTCTCAAAGCTTGTCTACCATAAATATGACAGCAGTTATAGCGACTGACTCCAGGTGCACAAAGCAGAGAAATATCCAGAAGTCCATCAGTGACAGTTCAGTGTCTGAAAAGGAACGCATCCCTGCCAGGTTACATACAAATGTCGCCTTCACTTCCCTAACAGTCTGAGGACTGAATAATTCATTTGCGCTGTGAATAACTGCGAAAAGGTAGCTATCATTGGTTACACTACCGGTCAAAAGTTTTTGAAGAGTTAGATTTTGAATATTTTTTAAAGAAGTCTCTTCTGCTCACTAAGCCTGCATTTATTTGATCCAAAGACAGTAATTTTTAAAAATATTTTTACAAATGTTTAAAAGAACTGTTTTCTATTTGAATATATTTTAAAATGTAATTTATTCCTGTGATTTCAAATCTGAAAAATGCAAATCAGCATATTAGAATGATTTCTGATGGATCATGTGACACTGAAGACTGGAGAAATGATGCTGAAAACATAGGTTTGATCACAGGAATAAATTACATTTTAAAATATATTCAAATAGAAAGCGATTATTTAAAATAGTAAAATTAATTCACAATATTACTGTATTTGCTGCACTTTGGATCAAATAAATGCAGGCTTGGTGAGCCGAAGAGACTTTTTTAAAAACATTACAAATCTTACTGTTCAAAAACTTTTGACTGGTAGTGTATGTTTATGCATCTGGCCACTGGTTAAGCGAACAGAAGCACATTTTGAAACCGATAAAATAAGAGAGAATGTAAAATGAAACCAAATGAATCAGTCACAACATGTGGAAAATGTTTAAGGTTTCTTGATCATGATGATTTATTTCCATTTAACACTCTAATAAAAGTTCACACTACCAACCCTGAACCGTGAGCAGAAAAAAAAGTTGTGGAAAAAGATTGTATGGATTATTAGATGTGTGGATCATCAGGTTTCAAAGAACATTTCTAGCATAAAAAATGAAAATTCACTGTGGTTAGGATCCACACATTTATACTGTATCAAAGATCAGTAATTACAGATGATAAACCTAAGAAATGAATATATAATACCTTGTGTATTTACAGAAAACAAATGAAAGCATTTAAGGGTTGAGTTAAAAGTCAATGAGGCATTTTACATTTATTTATATTTGTTGACTATTCTCATAACTACTGCATTTTCCAGTATGCTTGGTTCATTAACAGGCATTTCCCCCATAAACCAAGTGAAGCGGAGAAACAGGTGTAGTCAACAGTATATTTTCTAATAAAAAGTTTTAAGATTAATATTTGCTGTTAGTCTCAAGAGGGTGTGTTTAACATTTCCAAATAATTCCATTATCTTACTTTTCCAAATAAAAAGCAGACAAGGTGTCTTTATTGTCCCGTAACAAACCATTCTCAACAGGAACATCTGGCTTTCTTTAATGTATTTTTTTTTCATTGCAGATGCATGTTGTGGTTGGCAACTCGAAAAAACTTGGCTGATTGTTTGTTGTAATTTTAGATTTCACAACACATGTTTATTGAGCAGTAGATATGATCCCGTAGACCGTTCAACCGCTCTTTCTCCCTCTCTCTGGGAGTATAAGTATCAGACGCTCTTGGTTAAATATCACATTCCACAAAAGGCAAATAAATGCACTTCTATGGGTCTATGATGTACGAACGAATATGAAAATATGTCTCTGTCTTTCAAAGTACGCTGGCGGTTGTCCCACTCCTGCTGTGAACATGTCCTATACGAGCAGTAAAAACAGAGTGATAAAATTTCTCTTAAAACCCTAAATGGAAACAAGGCTACATTTCATCTCTTTATGTTTGACGTTTTTCAAAACAAACAGGACGGATGAAATAGAAGCCCTAAGTTTGTTACAAAATACTTGCCATTTTTTCCCCTCCAAATTTACTCAGAGGAACCATTTCATTAAATAGCACACCATAACGTTTTTTTTAATGAAACCCAGCCTGTATTTCCAGAAATGTGTCCACACATAGTGCTTATTTAGCCAGATCTCAAGAAGAAAGAAAATATTGGAGATTATTCAAATTAAGACATGTAACAGAATATTGTGCAGGCAGTGCAAAACAGGCACAAAAAACAAAGATATCACCCATTCCAACAGATGTTCTCATTTTATTCACAAATTTAGCACTCATTGGAACAGAATGAACCAGTGTGGGGCATGTAGCAAGCTAGTCAGCCCTTTTGTTGGTTTAAGATCCGCTAAAGTCCGGTTCAGACTGTGACGCTTCATGTTTACTTTTTTTTTTTCAATCATCAACGACGAGTTCTGTCAAATCTGTGACACTGGCCAATAGGAGCACAGAAATGCCTTTGTATGTGTTTTCAAACAAGCCGAAACAAAATTTTACAATGGTAGCATTGTTCATGGAGCTATGGCAATAAAACTCCTGCATTTATGGATGTTTCCTCAAGGGACTTACACGACAAGAGTGAAAAAAGGTTAAATAAACACAAATTTTCCTCAGTTCTCTTTGAGAGGCCATACTGTCCCCTTCATGCAATCCAGATTTGTGTCCACTGTCAGGTTTTTTTCATAAGTTTGTTTACACTTAGCACCTTCTGTCTAGTCCAGATGTATCGATGACAGCACACACATCAATAAAGATGGTGAACGATGAATGGTCATGTAGAAACGTGTAGTTTGACATGTTTCTTGTTTACCACACGACAAGATTTTAAGAGTCAAAATCGCAAAATCTGACACAGTGACTGTTGTAACCGACAAAAAGTCTGTAGTAGTAGTCTGAACAGGGCTTAAAGGGTTGTGTTAATTATCAGTGAAACATTTAACCCCTTTGCATTCCTGCCAATTTTAACGCAGAACGGAGGGGTTAAGGACCAAATTATAAAAAACAAAGACAAAAAACAACTTTCTGGTGGTTTAAGATTTGACCATGATTGTGTAAATTATCAGTTAAACATTTAAGGACCAAAACAAAACAAACAAAAAATTGAAACACAAAACAACTTTTTGGTGGTTTAAGATCTGATAATAGTTGTGTAAATTATCAGTTGAACATTTAAGGACCAAAACAAAACAAACAACAAATCTCCCTAAAAAACAAAACAAAAAACAACCAACTCAAAACAAAACAAAAAAACAGCCCCCCCCCCCCCCCCCCAAAAAAAAACAAACCAAACCAAACAAACAAATTCCCCCAAAAAACTAAACAAAACAAAAAAATCCCCTCAAAAAAGCAAAACAACCCAAACAAAACAAATCCCCCAAAAACAAACAAAATAGAACAAAAAAGCAAATCCCCCTCAAAATACAAACTAAACCTAACAAAACAAAAAACAAATCCCCCTCAAAAAACAAACCAAACCTAACGAAACAACCCCCAAAAAACAAACCAAACAAAAAAAAAATCCCCCCAAAAACAAAACAAAAAAGCAAATCCCCTCAAAAAACAAACCAACCAAAAAAAAAAATCCCCCAAAAAAACAAACAAAAAAGCAAATCCCCCTCAAAACACAAACCAAATCCAACAAAACAAATCCCCCAAAAACAAACAAAACAAAAAAGCTAATCCCCCTTAAAAACAAAAATCCCCTCCAAAAAACTAAACAAAAAAACAATTCCCCTCCAAAAAACAAAACAAAAAAGCAAATCCTCCTCAAAAAATAAATAAAATAAAAAATAAAATAAAAAAAATTCCCTTCAAAAAACCAAGCAAAACAAACAAACAAAAAAAACAAAAATCCCCTCCAAAAAACAAAACAAAAAAGCAAATCCTCCTAAAAAATTTTAAAAAAAAAATAAAATAAAAAAAATTCCCTTCAAAAAACCAAGCAAAACAAACAAACAAACAAACAAAAAAAAAAAAAAAAAAAAGGGGAAACAAAACTTTTAAACAATGTTCATGCTTCTTTTCTCTATAGAGATTAGTGCCTATCAAGCTCCAAAAAAGACAAAAAGAGAAAAAAAACACACCCAAAAAAAATTCAAGGGATAGTTCACCCAAAAAGGAAAAATTGAAGAGAGGAAATTGTTAAATAAAGTCATTATTTTTGTTTTCTTTGTGCACAAAAAGTATTCTCATAGCTTTTCATTAAATTACGGTTGAACCACTGATATCACATAGACTATTTGAACAACGTCCTTACTACCTTTCTGGGCCTCGAACTTGTCAGTTGCGTTGCTGTCTATGCAGGGTCAGAAAGCTCTTGGATTTCATCAAAAATACCTTAATTTGTGTTCCGAAGATAAACAAAGGTCTTACGGGTTTGGAACAACATGAGGCTGAGTAATTCATGACAGAATTTTTATTTTTGGGTGAATTTTCCATTTAAAGCCATAGTTCACTAAAAACCTTGCTTGACAGCTCTGGTCATCATTCACTGAGATATCCTCTGCTGAGATATCCTGCTTAGTATCTTCTTAATATCTACCAGGTTGGAATGCCATGATGGTACTTAAATAATTATATGATTTACAAAAATTCCTCTCTAAATCCCACAAAATGTCTGCTACCAGTGTTCAGCAGGCTCTTTTGGAATGATTTATAGGAAAGTATGACACACTGTACTGTATTTGATCTTATCTTAACTATCAAAACTCATTCCTAAAAAGTGAAAAGGTTAGACTGCATTGAAGATCTCTCGTCTTCTTATGTTGTCTGAACCTCTGAGGAGAAATTCCACGTTTTTTCAGCCAAACCAAAGATCTGGTCTTCATCATCCCTTTATCTCCAGCTTTGATCTTCATTGATCTCATTAGAGATAGAAGACCAACTCTTTTTCATAAAACTGCAGGAAATAATCTGGATGTTCACCTACTTCTAAGAGCATTGTAATTTTCTGGCTTGAAAATCCTAACTCCCAGGTTAAGGTCACGGGACTTTATGATGTCTCTTCATAAAGTCTTATTACTGTTGCAGGATTGTGGCACCACTGTCGGCTTGGCACCGACCTCCAGTCTGGTAACTTTTCTCCATGGGTATCATTTTCAAAACGCTTTCAGGAAACCGGGCAG
Organism: Garra rufa; assembly: GCF_049309525.1. Taxonomy (NCBI): domain Eukaryota; kingdom Metazoa; phylum Chordata; class Actinopteri; order Cypriniformes; family Cyprinidae; genus Garra; species Garra rufa. The sequence goes on along the minus strand of NC_133361.1, from coordinate 32,268,288 downwards.
GGAAGACCTCCAAGGCCATTGCAGGTTTTTTTTTTTTTTGGTTGGTTGGATTCACAGCTGAAGTCATCAACTCGCTTCAATTTTCCAGACTTTTTAATGGCGGAAAAGACACAGCTAACTTCAGCTGAGACAGTGTTGCTTTTCTAATTAAATCTTACAACAGTGTTTGGTCATTTACACATTTTTTCAGAGTGTTGGGCAATTAAGAAAACATATCTAAAAGAAATAAGCCGTTATAATGATTATTACAAGGCAATTATTTTTTCCTTGACCTAATGACAACAGTTTTCCAATATAAAATTTATGTTCCATCCTGTCAAAATATTGCTCCATGATTTTTATGTAATGTCTACACATTTTGTATTTTGACACTGCTGGACACAGTAAATCTATATAAAAGGCCATAAACTAAAAAAGCCCACATGGGGCCAACTGCTTCGATTCTGTTTATAAAGACAACAATCTGAATGTAATTATAAGCCAGTCCTGCAAACCGCTTGGACACAAGGTACCGCTTGTGCTTGTGCTCACAGTTGCCAAAGGACATTATGTCCTGAGTCACCTGTTCCTTCATTATTTTTCTAGGCAAATAAAACAAAACTGTGCATAATTTTGAGGGGCAGCTGGCTTATTTTACCTAAAGGAGTAGTTTACCTGAAAACGAAAATGTACACCCTCAGGCCATCCAAGTTGTTACAAAACAGATTTGGACAAATTTAGCAATCACTCGCTCACCAGTGGCTCCTCTGAAGTAAATGGGTGCCGTCAGAATAAGTCCAAAGAGCTGATAAAAACAGCACAAAAATCCACAAGTAATCCACATGACTCCAGTCCATCAATTAACGTCTTGTGAAGTGAAAAGCTCCATGTTTGTAAGAAACAAATAAATCAAGACTTTTTTTAAACTTCAAACCATTGTTTCTGGCTAAATAACAACAAAAATAACTATAATCTATAATATTGCATTCTCCAATGAGTTTTGATGTGAGAGGACAACAGGGGTTGGGGGTTAAAAGGTCTTGATTTAATAAAAACATTGTTTTGTTGCTAATTTTAATGTCATTCAAACAGGAGCTAAAGAACATTTACTTTATCAAAGAACATAACTGACTTCAGTCTAGCATGAGCTTATGCACTTTAAAAAACACTCCGGTTATAATCAGTAAAGCTGTCTACTATATGATAAATATAAAAAGCTTATATACTTACATCGCAGGTACATCCGCACTTTGTTATTCATGATGAGATAATTCGCGAGAGAGCATAATTCAGTCAGCAAAGCGTGTACTAAACATGTAAACAACAAATCTCAGGTGTTATAGCGATGACACATCTGAACGCCTCTGATTGGCCATTGCATTCATAACCTCAACGGAATCGCGTGTGATTGGTTAAAACGCACAACGCTGTAAAAACGCGTAAAAATAAGTGTGATTGAACAAATAAGCACTAATAATATTTACATCAATAATTACTAAGTGCAAATAGCCCACCTTGTTGGCAGAGGCTACACTCCCAGCAAACACAGAACGTTCCCCTAACGTTCCCATATGGTTATTTTTTGGGAACCAAATTAGAACGTTCTAGGAACGTTCCCTGCAGGTTCTCCTTTTTTTGGTTTAATTTTATAACCTAAAAAGAACCTTCCCAGAACGTTCCCTGCAGGTTATTTTTAGATTTAATTTTTTAACCTACAAAGAACTTTCCCTGCAGGTTATTTTTAGGTTTAATTTTATAACCTAGAGAGAACGTTCCCTGCAGGTTATTTTTAGTAGTCATAATCATGTAAAGTAATTAAAACTTTGCAGATGATTCTGATTATTCTAATGCTGAAAGGTGTATATATTTATATTTTTTTTTCATAAACAAACTATTTTTGCAGAATTTTATGTCCGAAATAAGCTTTTAATAAAGTCAAGTGTATATCAAAGTGGTCAAGTCGCATTTGATAATATAATTTAAAAATAAGATAAGGTTAAGAGTCTGAAAATCACATTATAAACACTGGGTTTATTTACTGCGCTTTCTCCTTTCTTCAACATAAAGCTGCGCGCTCGCATAGTTTAAAAAATACGGTCGTTTCGTTTTACTGACTGACTAACATTCGTTGATTGATCTGTTTAATGGATAATTACTTATAATTAATATATACAAAAGTAAATATTGTTATTTTAGGGAGATTTGACACGTCTAATTGAAGAAAACACGATGTTAACCGAGACGTTTTCGTTTACTGACCAAAAGAGGGAAGCACATCATCTTTAATTCAGTGGAAAGAAACGAATGTAATAGTTCAAGTCAAATAAATGTTATTCGTTTTTAACATCTGTAAAAATAACATAAAACATAAAATCTGGGTTAGGTATGGTAGTTCTACATCTTACATATTAACGAAATCTAACATAGTATAGGATAATTCAGTCTCATTTAACGCTCCTTATGATGGTTAAATATGGAACACACACCCTGCTCCGGGTGTAATAAAAATATGACAAGAACTCAGAGTTAAACTGTTTCAGAACAAATTCATCTTGAAAATGTCAGATAACTTTTATAGAAAAAAACTAAAATTTGTCAACTTTGTTAACCAGTTACAAAGCAATGCTTAATTTTGTTCAGTCTGTGGTGTAATAAAGGTCACATTAGCAATTGAAGAAAAAAAACACTTAAGCAAAACATGGTCAGGTCAAAAGCGTTATCTCTGACTATCATTGATACACAATACTATGTCTATCAGCACAACCCTACTTGAATAATTATGTTTTTATCAGCTGTTTGGAATCTCTTTCTGACGGCACCCATTCATTGCAGAGGATCCACTGAGCAAGTGAGGTAAATTTCTCCAAACCTGTTCTGATGAAGAAACAAACTCATCTACATCTCAGATGGCCTGAGGGTGAGTAAATTATTCCTTTAACATTCATTAGTAAATAATAATAATAATAATAATAATAAATGCAAACAAAGATGGAAAAAAGAGCAAGGAGAAATGGATTGCAATTTAGTTTCTTTAATATAATCTTATTTACACTGAAATTTTTCAGAAATGTTTAGTACATAGTAAGTTACATTACTCTTGCATCGAATAAACAATGACACTCAGGACCTAATAATTGTACAATGTGATGATACTGGTCACATTACTTGGAAAAAGGTTTTTCTTTAGAGAAATATGAAAACAACTGTAACTTCAGGCAAAGTCCATACTCGTCTTCAAGCTCACTAGCCATTCCCACAATTACACAACATTGAACGTCATCTCTTTAGTCTTTTATGCAAGTTTAAAAACGGTTCACCACTCTAGGCATTCACGGTCTTTTGGAAAAAAAAAACGAACAGAGAACTTCATTTTTGCACACTTGTCAAAGACACAAATTCTGACCGATCCGATACACATTAAGTGAGGAAAGAGACATTGTAAGACAGAACCAAGAATATAAAGGTGATGGATTTTATTGCATATATCACAAATATGAACATGACCACCGGGGCCCAGCCTACATCACTTGCCAACTCCATCCAGGTCCAAGGTCGGGGGAAACCCGTCCTCTTAACGTCCTGAAGAATCAGCAGCAGGTTTAAATACTTTGATTCATACATAAAATAAAAGAGATTAGTGTACAGCTTTCACAAGAACTCAGCCTTCTCAGAAAACTACGGAATAATGGTAATAGCAGCAATACTTAAAAGGACATTACATGGTAATAAATAATTGGTTTAAAAAAAAAAAAAGAAGAGAGAGAGAGAGAAAAAAGACAAAAGTGGTTGAAGAAACACTATGAGGTTGGCTCATCCTTTACATTTACAAAGAAGAATCTGGTGCCATGCACGTCAAGCACTACATAATGAAATCCAAGACACTCCCCTGCTCTTTCACCACACCAAACCTGGAGAAAATCCCTCTTCATCAGAGTCTGCAGATGTACCACCACAGCTAAAACCAGCCGAAGGCCATCAGAGCTCGTCTACAGGGGAACAAACGCTCCATGACGGGTGATTGTACACGTGCCAGCCAAAGTGCTGAATGTTACTTGAAGCAGTGGTTTCAAGGAAAGAGACGCAAATAACAGTCTAGAGTTGATTTTCATGGTACGTTAAGTTATAATGTTAAGTTAATGACCGGATTCATTAAAGAGATTAATGGGGTCCATCAAAGTTAAGGACAAAAAGAGCTTCTCCAAAACATCCAATATCCGTTTTCTTTGCAAAACTACACTAAGAGTCCGTTTTTAGGTGTGTTGACGGACACTGTGGATCAGAATGTTTTTCAAAATCTGCATATTAAAACACCATTCATTAAAAATAGGTCTTTTGTTGACAACCGAGGAATGCTCACTGGATAAAAATGTTATAAAAAAAAAATTTATGTGATGAAAATACTGGCTCGCGCAGGAAACCGCTGACTTTCCAAGGGCTTTGGGTCCTTCTCTAGACTGCACATGATCGTTGTACTTCAGCTGAAGAACATTAACACAGACTAAGACTCGCCATTCTTGATCTTAGACAAAAACAAACAAAAAAACAGTTCAATAATACATTTCAAGCAATCGAGTTATTTCTACAATGAGAACGCTGATGAGTACAGGAAATGGATACCACTGAAATGCCATCCTATAACACAGGACGAAAGGAAATAAAGAGACGATACCGAGCATGACGACACAGAACACCCTTGTCCTTCAAGATGCTTCAAGATTTTGCTGTAGGTAAACTGGTTTAATGGTCACAGGCTCTGTGTATGTTAAAACACTCCACCTAGACTAAAAACGTGAGCTCTACTTCATGTAGACCACAGGCTCATTGAGGCTCTACGTACTTGCGCACAAACATACTCACGTTACAGTCGGACGCTATCAACCCTCCGCTTCAGTGACAAAGACGAACTGGAGTTTTGAGAAACGAAAGAAACGTTGATCGGATTTCTCTGTAACTTATTGTGAAAACTATTCCCGAATCACGCTGTGTGGAATCATTAGTCTGTGAGAGTTTTGCCCTTGGTGGGTGGTCGCTCCCCTCCGCTGCAGTTTCAGGCTGGCGGGTGATGCTAAAGTCTGTCAGGAGACATCAGTCCGTCTGTCCTGGAGAAGGGGAGGGGGGTGAAAAGGATGGCTGGGGCTGTTTGGTGGGTTTGCTGCCATTGCTGGCTGGCTGGACAGGGCGCTCGCTCACTCCACTGCGAAGCCACATGTCTCCTCCACGGCCGTCAGGAGCTTCTCGTAGAGCTTCTCGTATGACTCGTAAGGCGGGATGTCGATCCGGTTGAAGCTGAAGGAATATGAGAAAAGGCAGATCGGTATTTCAGACTTCATTCCATCCTAAATGAGTCGTGTCATACATTTGTACGGTTTAATACGAATTTAATTTCAGTTAAGTGCCAAAAATGTCATATGACAAGTTTCCACCTTCTCTCTGGACTGCAGAAATAAACAGCATTTTTTTTTAAACAACCGTGCCTTTAAAGAGGACATCAGATGTGAAATTTCGGTTGTCAGTTCACCTTTTACCCCTTAATCGCGTTCTGTACACACATAATTCACTAAAATATGGGAGTGACAACCGCATTAACTTTCTGAAAATACAGGTCATCACAACCACATTTACATAAATTCTATGCAGCGTGTACGGAACTCAGCTGAACAACTAGTTGTTGATGACATATTTAAACGTGCATCAGAAATGTGTCTTCGTCTGTATGTGAGATGCAATAAAATAACCATGAAAGACGTCTTAACCTTAGCTCATTTGGACACGGGGCTAGTTGCTCTCACGAGCCCTGCAGTGAAGTGTCAGTGTTGCCAGATCTTAATAGAAAAAAAAAACAACAAACAACAAACAAGGACAAGTGCAAAAAAAAAAAAAAGTTTTGTAACACCAAAAAAATCATATATCTCATATCTGACACAGACCACTTTGTTAAACCGTATTAACGTAAAGTGGCTAGCTTTATAAGCTAAGACCAAACAACATGCCTAAAAGCATGTGTAAATACGAGGAGAAGGCAACACCGCAAGACAGTGTTCTCTAAAGCAGCTTCCTGAACATAAACAAAACACAGCGCGTCTATTAGCGGTAGTTTAGTTACAATCATTAGTCAGTTACGGGACTCCTGCAATTTATATGCGGTTGTCACTCCTGAAAATTGCAGTGTGTATGTGGCCAATGTGTCTTAGCAATGTGTGGACACAACCACCCTATAATGAAAAAAAAAAAAAAAAAATCACTCCTTTTTTTTAATCCCCAAAAAACCTAAACTGTCTCAATTATCAAGCCGTTTTGATTTTCTGAGCAGTATGATGTCATACTGCTCAGGCTCCGCCCACCATATTAGCATATTTCCACCCTCAGCCAGTAGTACGCTGTCTGCCATTTTCAAGCAGCTGTAGTGGCAATAATGTATCATAAGCAATGCAGGTGTTTTGTGGTTGGATGTAAAAGTAAACATAAGTCTTCACTTTCTCCCAACATCTGAACCACTGACGCCGCAGTGGATTCTTTTTTTTTTGTGGTAACATGCCAAATACACAAGAAACAGAAGAGGGGGTGGAGTGAGCTGTAGCTCATTATCATTTAAAGAGACAAGCACCAGAATGGCTCGCTGTGAACAGAGCTGTTTTTGACAAGGTAAAAAGGGTGTTGTTGTACACGACCATTGAGGAAATTGAACCAAAGTATGTTGCAGACTAGAGTTTTCAAAAAGTAGAGTTTGGTACTTTCGGTACTGAAATTTAAAAAAAAAAAAGAGGTCCATTTCCCTCTCACATTTGAGCAGTTGAGACGACTTTTTAAACATTGTTGATTGGCCATAGTGCTCTCGGCTCAACAGCGCTTAAATGTGAGCGTGAAATAGAAGTTTTTAAAATTTCAGTATCGAAAGTACCGAACTCTGTACTTTTTGACAACTCTATTACAGACATTTCATGAAGACCCTAATAAATCATACAAACTTGAGGAAAATGGGAATCCAATGTCCCCAAAATAAAAACTCAAATTGAAATGGTTGTGACTTTGGTGTAGAGTGAGTGCAACACAATTTGTACTTTCTTGATCCTTCAATAACAGTGTCCTTGCATATATTCATCTGTGTGAAGTGCAGAACGCTTTGGCAGCTTAGTTTACAATAAATGCTTGTTCAAGGCTAGAAAGGAAAGTTTAAAGGGGTGAAGGTTACGGTATTGTAGTACATACATTAGAGCGTCACAGTTAAGGGTCGGTTTTTTAAATCTTTTTGCTTACCAAGGCTCCAATAATTCGAATGAGCTGATTTTCTTCTTATTATCAATGCTGAAAACAGTCTTTTGTTTGAAAGATCAAGGAAATTTGTAGGGCTGCCCCCTAACAGTCGACGAGATGCTTGGTTACCCAAAATTTAATTAGTCGCTAAAGCCGTGGTCACACTAAACTGTGAGCATGAATATTCCCTCAGATGCTCCAACAGTTGTAATATGAGGTCATGCTCTGCAGCATCTTTTTAAAAATTTAAGTTCAACACATAACATATAATAATACATCTAAAATGTAAAAACATACAGTATACTACACTTTCCTGCAGAGTTTTAATTTTATGTTCTTTCAATTTAGCTATGGGTCATGCTGTATTGTATCGATCTGCTGTTGGTCACACAGGTCACATTGTGAGATGCACAGGTCAGACTTCAAGTTTGAACTTTGGAATACAGCGAAATGCAAAACTTTTAGAACAGGGTTGCATTTCCAATCTGATGCATTCGCATACATATGAATGGAAGTCAATGAAACAAATGTGCAGTGTGACCGCACCTTTAGTCAGGAAAAAAAAAGGCTTATCATCTGAAGTATGTAAGTAGCAGCAAGTTAACACGGCAGCTCAATCTAACGTTAACCTAGAAAATGTGCGTTATTGCCATTTTGGTTATACAGATAAAAGTAACACATCTTTCAAATCTGTAAAGACGTTTATATGTTTGGACTCACAATAACAACAAAACGTTGCACTTTTGTAAATTAAAGCAAACAGGATACTTCTGCCGGTGTGCTATGGCAAGCTTTCTGTATGCGCTTGAGTGTTTATTAGCCTATGTAGGCAATTAAAGGCTCATTATTATTTAAATGGTTTATTAATAAACAAGCGATTAGTCAACTAATCGCTTAAAATGAACTACTAGTTGACCAGAAAAAACTTTAGTCGAGGGCAGCCCTAAAAATTCAACACCTCATGACATGACCCCTTTAAAAAGACAACGTTTGTGTGCATCTAAATTATTTGAAAATATAGTAGGCTTTCAGTATCATATAATAAGCCTAAATCTTACCATGTGTGGGCTTTGGGCAGGTTGTCTGTGTTGGCATCAATTAAATGAATAGTGAAGAGTCTTGGTCCTGCAGAACCTGTAGAACCTTACAAAGATACATTCTAGTTATCACTGTTCTCCAAATCATCACACTCAACAACAGAAGCGAGCATGAATACAGACTACTTTAAAAAGACAACACTAAAACACATTCACAATCATTTTGCTTTCATACTGTTATAGTAAAACATATTATTCAGCAAAATGTAATTGTAGAGGGACTGTGTGAAACATGTTGGACTACAACATTATCAGTTAAAATGAATAAAGAAAAATCGGTAACACTTTACAATAAAGTGTCATTGTTAACATTAATGTAATAACTAACATGAACGACCAATGCACAATACATTTATTACACTATTTAAATTCACTATTTGTTCATGTTAGTTCGCAGTGCATTAACTAATGTTAACAAACACAACTTAATTGTAATAATGCATTACTAAATGCTGAAATTAACATTAAGATTAATAAATGCTGTAGAAGTATTGTTCATTTTTAGTCCATGTTAACTAGTAGTTAACTAATGAACTTTATTGTAAGGGGTTACCGAAAATTCATTCAGATGATGAAAAAATAATTTCATAATGCGCATGAATTATTTTTTGCTTCAAAACAACATGCGCTGATGAATTGCGCAGTTGATACATTCTTGTTTCATGTTGCATTTACTCAGGGAATTTCTCACTAGGATTAAGGCCAATACAAAGTAAAAAGTGTCAGACTAGGAAGCTTAATGTTGACAAGCACAATCTGTCGTCTATCAGGTGTATTGAAAGTGCACATGGCTTATCCATTAGCCACCTTGCAGTGCTTTGAAGCCTTGTAGAGGGACACGTGTGGAGCCTGTGACGAATTGTAGCAGTCTGCCTCTCCTCTCCTCATCAAACGATTCAACCGCCTGCCAGAACCACTTCACTATGTTACTGTCAGCCACACAGTGTTTCAGCCGCGTGTTGGCCTTCCAGTCATTGAGATCGATCTTTCCCAAACCACCAATGATCAGCTACAATGCAGAGAGAAACACAAATTATTTTTGAGCTTTTTGGGTCATGTATCGACAATCAGGAGAGTAGAAAATGATGAGGAGGGGGCAGGAGATAGCATTTGATGGAGTAAGTTTGATGGATATATACTACTAGTTAAAAAATGACTACTTTAATTTAATGCATTCTTGCTAAATAAATAAAAAAATGACAGTAAAAAGACATTTATAATGTTATGAAAGTTCTATATTTCAAATAAATGCTGTTCTTTTGAACTTTGAATTCTTGACTAATCAAATGCGGCCTTGGTTAACATAAGAATCTTCTTTCAGAAGCATAAAAAATCCTGACCACACACTTTTGAACAGTAGTATATGCAATTAAAAAAGCAATATAATGAAACGTCTTATTGGCCACTAAGTCTCACAAATAATATGCAATTAGATTAATTAGATTTCACCATTCCTACTAGCTTCTATGACAGCAATAAGATACACTATGTAAGTATTGGGGACACCCCCTTCTAATGAACAGGTTTGACTACTTTAGTAATTTCCATGAGTAAAAATCTTAATATTTAAGCATATAACGATATTATAGGGAATAGTGCGTTTCTAATTTTATAACAACAGTTTGGACAGGGCCCTTTTCAATTCTAACATGACAATACCTCTGTGTACAAGATATCGAAATTAATGATTCAGTCAGTGTGGAAGTACTTGACTGGTCTGCATAAAGCCAAGTCCTAATCCCAGTTGAACACCTCTGGTGTGACTTTAAATGCAGACCTTGAGCCAAAAACTCATCACCAAACAGCAATGACTTGTACATGCACTACATGGACAAATGTATTGGGACACCCCCTTCTTTAGAACAGAAAAATACACTTCTGTGGCAACAAAGATGGAAACATAATTAATGTATTTAAAAAATTGTATTTCCATCTCTGTTGCAACAGTTTTGGATTTGTCTAAAATGACTGCACCCATATGTACAAGTCATTGGTGTTTGGTGATAGGTTTTTGGCCCAAGGTCTGTATTTAAAGTCACACCAGAGGTGTTCAGCTGGGATTAGGACTTGGCTTTATGCAGACCAGTCAAGTTCTTCCACACTGACTGAATTAATCATTGCGATACCTTGTGCACAGAGGCATTGTCATGTTAGAATTGAAAAGGGTCCTGTCCAAACTGTTGCTATAAAATTGGAAACGCACTTTTCCCTAGAATGCCATTATATGCTTAAATATTAAGATTTGTACTCATGGAAATTACTAAAGTAGTCAAACCTGTTCATTAGAAGGGAGTGTCCCCAATACTTATCTTGTAAGTATTGAACTTCTACTGAACAGGTTAGAATAGAATATTGGTTAGACAGGTTAGAATAGAATATTGGGGACACCCCCTTCTAATGTCATGTTAGAATAGAAAAGGATCCTGTCCAAACTGTTGCCATCAAATTAGAAGCACACAATTCCCAAGAACATCATTATTTGCTTAATCTTTAAGATTTGTACTCATAGCAATTACTAAAGTAGTCAAACATGTTCATTAGAAGGGAGTGTCCCCAATACTTATCTTGTAAGTATTGAACTTCTACTGAACAGGTTAGAATAGAATATTGGTTAGACAGGTTAGAATAGAATATTGGGGACACCCCCTTCTAATGTCATGTTAGAATAGAAAAGGATCCTGTCCAAACTGTTGCCATCAAATTAGAAGCACACAATTCCCAAGAACATCATTATTTGCTTAATCTTTAAGATTTGTACTCATAGCAATTACTAAAGTAGTCAAACATGTTCATTAGAAGAGAGTGTCCCAATGCTTTTGGCAATAAAGTGTAATTGGTTGAATTCTTATATTTAGTGTTTTGATCCTCCTACTCATTATATAATATAAATAATCCATCTCCTCCCCTTTTAATGTTTCTGACACTAGTCAAAGCAGTCTATTCATCAGCTTATCCATTTAGCATGTCTGAATTACCTCAAGTTCCTTGTTGTCGAAAGGCTTGAGTAGATGCTGTGGTATGAGTTCGTTGAAGCCCTTCTGCAGGGCGAGGAACTGGGCCTCAATGCCTCGCATGAATCTCCAGTTGACGTACAGCCTAACAGAGACACAATCAATCATTACAGAGCTGCAGTGGAACATGGAAAACACTAACAGGCATCTGCACCCACAGTCCTTTATTAACAACCTCTGATTCATTTCTATTTGGCAATGGCTCGCACACAATAAAGACTCCCATAAAAATTGACATTCCACTAACATTCTTGAGCGGTAGCTTATATACCCAGGGTTCACTCAATCAAATTGACAGTGGAAAAAGCAGTGAGGCTCCTAAAACCTCTGCCAAGCTCAACTAGCCATGTGACTGCTGCCCTCTGCTGGCTGACTTTCTCTGAGAGCGTGATCGTGAATTTGCTGTACGTGCATCTCTTCATACCTCACATATTCTTTCTTGTTCTCCTCTGTGACTGGGATGTTCTTGCCATTTGGTTTCAGCTCATGCTGGAGGAATTTGCCAAAAGCATTATGTTCTACGCAGAAGGTGTGGTCCAAAACAGATGTGATGTCATTCTCTCTGAGAAACAAAAGATGTATATAGCAAAGTTATTTACATTGTTGCTTACATTCAACAGGCTACCTGTAAAAATAAATGTGACCCTGGACCACAAAACTAGTCATAAGTCGCACAGGTATATTTGTAGGAATAGCAAACAACACATTGTATGGGTAAAGATAATTGATTTTTCTTTTATGCCAAAATCATTAGAAGTAACGATCATGTTCCATGAAGGTATTTTGTAAATTTCCTATCATAAATGTATCAAAACTTAATTTTTGATTAGTAATATGCATTGCAAGGAACTTCATTAGGATAACTTTAAAGGCAATTTTCTCAATATTTAGATTTTTTTTTGCACCCTCAGATTCCAGATTTTCAAATAGTTGTATCTCCAAATATTGCCCTATCCTAAAACCATACATCAATGGAAGCTTATTTATTCGGCTTTCAGATGATGTATACATATAAATATAAAAAAAAATTACCCTTATGACTGGTTTTTTGGTCCAGGGTCACAAATATTAAGCTGTTCAACACTGAACGCAATTTGGTTGTAATTCCCAATATGTGCAACTGTGATTCTCATATTATCATTTAAAAAACAAACAAACAAATAATTTATTTGAAATATTTTTGCAATTTCAAAGAACAGCTTTCTATTTTAATATATTTTAAAATATTAGGTGTCACCTGATCCTTCAGAAATCATTCTAATATGTTGATTTATTATCAATGTTGGAAACATTTGTGCTGCTTAATATTTTTTGCAACCTGTGATAGATTTTTCTGGATTCTTTGATAAATAAAAAGTTTTTGTTACAATATACTCACTTTTCAGAAGTTTGGGGTCAGTAAATTTTCTCCTTTTTTATTAATAATTTTATTCAGCAAGGATGTGTTAATTAATCCTGAAAAAGTATTACAAGTTCCAAAAAAAATGTTTCAATTCTGATAATATATTAGAATGATTTCTAAAGGATCATGTGAATAATGTCTGATGAAAAATCAGTGCTGCGTCACAGAAATAAATGATATTTTAAAGTATATTTAAACAGGAAACCAATCTTAGAAATTTCAATAATATTTTCTGTATTTTTGCTTAAAGGTTGTATCAGCGATTTCTAGCCTAAAAAAAAAGTGTCGATTTCAGCTTACCTTTCTTCACGATCCGCTCGCTGCCTGCCCCATAAATTGTCTGTGAAAAAACCGCGTCTCTCTGGTCAGCCTAGGGTCCGAGATATGCCAAAAAAAACAATCGGCGCTATCAACACACCACAGATAACCAAACAGTGTTCCAACCAATCAGCGTCAGGGGTTTGGTGTTGTGGACTTTCCTACTGGTGCTGGGACGTGAGGGAGGCGGATCGAAAGTCCACAACACCAAACCCCTGACGCTGATTGGTTGGAACACTGTTTGTTTTTGTGTGGAAAGGTTGGTAGTGCCGATTGTTTTTTTGGCATATCTCGGACCCTAGGCTGACCAGAGAGACGCGGTTTTTTCACAGACAATTTATGGGGCAGGCAGCGAGCGGATCGTGAAGAAAGGTAAGCTGAAATTGACACTTTATGTTTTAGGCTAGAAATCGCTGATACAACCTTTAAATAAATAGCCTTGATGAGCATAAGAGACTCCATTAAAAAAACACTGCAAATCTTACTGATCCCAAACTTTTGACCAGCAGTGAACATTTCATTCGATAGAAACTGATTTTAACAATTCTCATAAAATTCACTCACAGTATCCAGACGAGGCTCTTGTGCAGCTCTGGGTCCACAGTCTCAAGGTCACAAAGCTGGATGGGCTTCCCTAGGAGTTGCTTGTAGAAGGGCAAGGTGAAGCCTCCATTGATGTAGTGCCCGTGGAAAACAGCCAGACCCATAATCCGCCCAACAAAGTGGAAGTAAGACAAGTGGTCCTGAGAAAACAGCAGAGGGCGTGAGAGGAAATTTAATGAGACCCTGCAGCAGCAGAGTAACGCTTGGTGAACCTTTTAAAGCACACATGACGACCATATGTAGTGAGGTCCAAGAAACACAGCCTACGCTAGATGTCTTCATAACATACTGATTTACAGGGTCTTGTATAAGAGAGGAATCCCAAGTATAGGTCGCTGCATGACTTACAGGGTTGATGGATGAGTCTGGGTTGATCTGTAGTGTGTAGATGTTATCAGTCGAGTACTGAAACAGGCCGTAGTATGGATTCAGCATCTCATGGCAGAGGAGATATAACCATTCCCTAGAACAGGACAGGAATTTGATAGAAGTCAGATTTTTTTTTAAGACGCCCATATCTGAGTCTTGCTGTGCTCAACAGGGGAACACCTGCAATATCATGAACATGATACCCCCTGCATGCTGATAAGCCTGGCTGAGATTCAGCTAAACTGTTGAAATTATAAAGCCAAGTCTGGCGTATGAAAAGAGATGGGGGAATAATGAGGCACAGGGGAAATTAATTAATGAGAACCTTTCGCATGGAACAGATTCATATGCTACCTAGCAACTCCACCGTAGTCCAGCCCCTCCTCTCCTCTGAACTTCACCATTAGCCGCTTCTTCAGGTCTTTGGGTCTCATCTTCATGATCTGTCTGTAAGACTCCTGTTGTACACAGAGAGAGCAGACATGTGATATATTTCTGAATAAAACACTCATTTACATAAATGAAACAAATTTTTAACTAGTTAAAAAAATATGTACATTTTGAATATTATGGCTATTTTTACTCAAGAAAAGAGTTTCAAAAGTTTGGGATCAATATGATATTATTAAAGACATTAATACTTTTATTCAGCAAGGGTACATTAAAATTGATCAAGTGACAGTAAAAAAAAAAAAGTGTATACACTGTTCAAAATTTTGAGATCAGTAAGATTTGTAATGTTTTGTTTGATGTAGTCTAATGCTTATCAAGAAAAAAAAACAGCAAAATTGTGAAATATTATTGCAATTTCTAATATTGGTTTCCTAGTTTAATATACTTTAAAATGTAATTTATTTTTGTGACGCAACACTGAATTTTCATCAGCCATTACTCCAGTCTTCAGTGTCACATGATATTCAGAAATCATTCTACTATGCTGATTTATTATCGGCGTTGAAACTGTTGTGCTGCAAAATATTTATTTTGAACCTGTAATAATTTTTTTCTTTAATTCTTTTTACCCATTTAACACATCCTTGCTGAATAAAAGTATTAATTTCTTCAAAAAAAGAAAAGAAAAAACATTTACTGAGCCCAAACTTTAGAATAGTAGTGTATATTAACACCAAACTTCTATTTTGAATAAACACTTGTCTTTTTAACTTTTTTTATTTAATCAAAGAATCCTAAAAAAGTATCACAGGTCCCAAAACAAATTAAGAAGCACACCTGTTTCCAAAATTGATTATAAATCAGCATATTAGAATGATTTTTAAGGATCATGTGACACTGAAGGACTTGCGTAATGATGCTGAAAATTCAGCTTTGATCAAAGGAATAAATTAAATTTCAAGTTTTTGATCAAGTAGATACAGCCTTAAAGGCTTCTTTAAAAGACTAATCCCAAGTTTTTGAATAGCAGTGTACATTTCAAATGAATGTTGTTCTATATCTTTCTATTCATTAAAGAATGCCAAAAATGTACCACAGTTTCCACAAAAAACATCAGGAAGCACAATTGTTTTCAACATAATAAAAAATTGCATTAATAAATCAGCATATCAGAATAATATCAATAAGAATCGTGCCATTGAAGACAGAAAATTCAGCTTTGCCATCAGAAAAATAAACAGCATTTTAAAATAAACTCAAATAGAAAACAGCTATTTTTTGAGCCTTTAATATGTAAATATATTTTGGATTATACTCTGATTATACTTTTTTACTGTATCAAATATATGTAGTCTTGGTGAACATAAGAGACTTAAATTTTACTGACCCCAAACAGACGAACTCTACACTGAGATAAAAGATAAAAAAAAATGTTTTCTTTGGAATAATGTGCACTGGTGAGTCATGCACAGGAATACAAGTGATATGTGTAAGAGTAAATAAAATAGAAAAAAAAAATAAACAATAAAAAATAAGACATGCTCTCCTAAAACAAATCTGTCTCATATTGTTGTGTTGTATTTTTGTTTTCTTTGTGCATAAACATATTCTCGTAGCTTTATAACTTTAAGGTTGAAGCCCTAATGTCACATTGACTATTTTAACGATATCCATTCTACCTTTCTGGGTCTTGGACGCGTCAGTTGTGTTGCTTCTCAGATTTCATCAAAAATATCTTAATTTGTGTTCTGAAGATGAACAAAGGTCTTATGGGTTTGGAATGACATGAGGGTGAGTAATTAATGACAGAATTTTAATTTTTGAGTGAACTATCACTTTACGATACTGATAATGGTAAGCATCAGCATGCAGACCTAATCGTGATACATCCCTAGTCACTTCCAATGACAAAAAGAGTTCCACAGTGCTATTAGAACTAAATTATGCATGCACTACATGACTGGCATTATTCAGCTGTGTGGTTGCAAGTACCTCAAAGATCTCCTCACGGGACACTTCTATGCGGCAGTGGCCGGCTTGAGGCTGCTGCAGGGAGAGCTCATGGCGGAGAACTTTAAGTTTCTGGACCAGATCTCTCTCGTAGCGCACCGGTAGCTCCCCGTCACCCTCCTCCATACCGACCTCCATCTGTACGGGCAGAGCCTGGCTCGACTCCTTCACCTGAGAGTGCTGGCTGCTCATCACATGCAAAACATACACGAATGTCACACGTGTACCAATACATCCACACACTGATAGCAGTTTATCAAACCGGTGGACCATGAAATTTTCATGCATCATTTGGGTTACACTCCCACTAGGGACGATTAGGAATTAAATAAAAGTTGAGAATTAATTTAATAAACCCTTATACGAGCAAGCAATTATCATTACTAGCAACTTTAATTACACAAAGATGATTTATTCATTGTGGGGAATAATTAACAGGATAATTTAAGAGCTGGGATGAGTAATCAGATGTTATGAGCAGAGCCGATGTGGAAAGATGTTTTACCTCATGATGTGGTGTAACCTGGGGTCGGTGAATTGCGTGGTTCTATTATTATGGTCGACAAAATAAATTCTTCCTGACACAGTGCTCCTGATCTCCCAGCCGGGCGGCAGAGGGCCCAGCTCCTCACAACTCACGCTGTTCAAATCCCTGAAGGAGCAAGCGCACCCATCACACCCGGTGCTCAACACATAGAAAGGTGCCCCAAATCTCTCTTTACCCTCTTGCAGGGTGGGAAATTAACTTTTTTCGTCCACCAGCCACTATGACAGGTGAAAGTCCTATTTTACTAGACACTTATATTTGAATTCAAAAGTGTGATGTAAGATTTTTTTCTAATGTTTGAAAAAAAAAACCTTGTACACTGAGTATTAAATGAAATACTGAAGTTTACCAAAAAATGAAAATTACCCCATGATTTACTCTCCCTCAAGTCATCCTAGGTGTATATGCCTTTCTTCTTTCAGATGAATACAACTGGAGTTATATTAAAAATGTCCTTGTTCTTTATAAAGCTTTATAATGACAGTGAAAGGATGTTGAGATTTTATCTGTTGAGATAAATTTAACTTACTTTGTCATCTGGGAAACATCTATCTTCTGTAGTCTCTGAAGAGCAGTACTAAATTAAATTTACACAATATTTAAGAAAATATTTAGGCAAAATAAGAAAAATGTACACATCTCCATTCTGTTCAAAAGTTTTCACCCCCGGATCTTAATGCATGTTTTTTTTTTTTCCTACTTCAGTGAGGGATCAGTGAGCGTTTGGACCTTCTGTAATAGTTGCATATTAGTCCCTCAGTTGTCCTCAGTGTGAAAAGGATTTTAAAATCATACAGTCATTGTTGGAAAGGAAATAAACAATAACATGCATTTTGTATGATCCTCTTATTTTGAAAAAATAATTAACATTTTGCAGATTCTGAAATTTTGACCTCAACTGTATGATATTTAGCTGAAATTAGAGATTAGTTTATAAAGTTTTAAATAAGGATATTTTTCTTACAAAAACGCACTGATTAACTTCAGTAGGCCTTTATTAACCCACTGGAGCTGTTTGGAGCACTTTTTATGATGGGTGGATGCACTTTATTTTGCTTCAAAAACACTTTTTAATATAATTCTGATTGTATTCATCTGAAAGAAGAAAGTCATATACACCTAGGATGGTATGATAGAAAGTAAATCATGGGGTCATTTTCATTTTTGGATGAACTATCTCTTTAATGCATCCTTGCTAATAAAAAGTCAGCTTTCTCCATGCAAGTAGATCTAGTATGTGTTACCCAAATACAAAAAAAGCTGCTCAGGGGCATTTAGTCTCGCCTTTAAGAGATGTTGGCTAAACTGAAGATCAAAATAAACAATCAACAGTATATAAGAACTTTTTCAAAATAAACTCACATGTGTGTGTTATACAAGCATGTTATTTGCCCAATGTAAGAGGTCACAAGCAACAGTGACTGTTAAAGCTGTTACAAAAAGCATCTACATTTAGCTGGTGGCTTGTGTTGATTTCCCACCCTGCTCTCCTCACTAACAGGCTTCTTCACAAGTCCCTTTCCTCATGCTTCTGAGGTCATTACTATGATGATTAGCAAATTATTAAGCTTCACAATGTCAACAGTAGCAGCTATTAAGTGAGATTGCTGATTATCAAGTTAGCTGATTGTGGACATTAAAGAGATGCGATTAGAACGATATCACAATAGCAGCGACGAGCAATCAAACAGGGCCAATCGTTATTTCAGCAAAAGCGGGTGGTGATTAAACCTACCGGGGTATTCTGGGATCGTGCCAGGTGCTCACGCCAGTCTGTGTGTGCAGAAAATAGACTTGGCCCTGCACGGTGGTCCTTTGCTCTGCATCAGAAAAGAGAAAAGACACGTCAAGAGCGAATGAGCCACTGCTAACTCAGCTGACACCTGAACGAGCGCCAGGGCTATTGCAACAGGACGCTGAGCTTCCAGTTCTCAAGACGGCACACAGCTAGTGTGGCATGTCTAGTCTGAGATTTAATTACACTGGCACCGTCCACTGGTCACGGCAAAGGCCTCGACCACAACACCAACAGGGTCAGGCACGGTTACACTCCAATGAGGGGCTTTACCACAGCCAATCCACCTGTGTAATGTGGGCCGCAGTGGCCGCACGGCTCAGCTGAAGCAGAGTGAATAGACTCCTTTCAGAGCTCAGTCTCTCTAGTTCAATGCACTTCAGTAGCCTCTACTCTGAGCTCTAAGCTGTATTAGTCTCAGTGGACTCCATCAGTACTGTGGGTAAGAGATCAGGTATACGCACTCTAGGGCATGTGCAAAACTACATATTTTTATAGTTAAATATTTATATAAACCTCTTGCACAAAACTGACAGCCCTCAAAAAAGAACAGTGACCTGCAGATTATACATAATGACAGGAAAATTGCTCACACCAGGCAATTTAAAGTATATTCTAGAAAGTGAGTTTATTATAAAGCAGTGCTCTGATGGCAGCACCAGTGGTGTTTTAAAGCACTAACAATAAATTATAAGCTAAAACTATCAGGCCGGGAAAATACAATAACAAATAAGTAAATTTAACTAATCGATCATCCTGACTTACCGTAGCCCTCAGGGAGGTCAGGGGATTGGTGACCGTGTGGTCTATTTTGTGGGGTGTGCGCGTGCCCTCGGGAATCTTGGTTTCTGATGCGTTGTGCTTGGAGCCGTTGCTCCTGATTGGGTGACTCAAGTGCACGGCAGTTGCCTCCGCCAGCGGCTCCGGTAGGATCTGTGTATGGCATGGGCTCCTCCATGAAGCAGCTGAGAGGCCGCCCAGGCCCCGAGTCTTCAAAGACTGGCCTGAAACACACACATATACAGGAGCAGGTGTTAAAACACATAGCCACACAAACACTTAACTGGGTCTTGGTATTGATGATCAAAACAGTGATGAACTGTGAAACTAACAGGTCTTTAGGGAGGTCAAATAAAGTGCTGTATCTGGGCAGGTAGCCAGTCAGTGCTTTAAGCAAAAAAAAAAAAAAAAAAGGAAAGTGCATCCTTAAGACAAAAGTTGACTCACCCTTCATTCTCTACTAGTCCTCTACAGTCGACCACAGGTCCTCCACTGCCAATTCTGTCTCTGGTCTGCAGACTCACTACAAAAATAAAGAAAATGGTTAAAGGAAAGTCTTCACCTAGAAGTGGTTAGTTCAAAAAAGGGTTAGACCCTTCGTTTAGTCAAATACTGACTTGGCAATGTTAAAGTGACCGTTCACTCAAAAATGAAAATTCTTTCATTAATTACTCACCTTCATGTTTTTCCAAAACTGTAAGACCTTTGTTTATCTTTAGAACATAAATTAAGATATGTTTCATGAAATCTGAGAGTTTTTTGACCCTGCATAGACAGCAACGCAACTGACATGTCCCAGAAAGGCAGTAAAAACAAAGTTAAAATAGTCCATGTGACATCAGTGGTTTAACTGTAATGTTATGAAGCTACGAAAATACTCTTTTTGTTGTGGTACTCTTGTGAATGCACGTCGAAGACTGACACAAGAGAAGAAATTGGTAAATAAAGTCATTATGTTTTGTTTTCTTCGCACCCAAAAAGTATTCTTATACCTCTCAAATTATGGTTAAACCACTGATGTCACGTGGACTATTTAATAATGTCCTTAGTACCTTTCTGGGCCTTAAACATGGTAGTTGCATTGCTGTCTATGCAGAGTCAGAAAGCTCTCGGATTTCATCAAAAATATCTTAATTTGTGTTCTAAAGATAACAAAGGTCTTATGGGTTTGGGGCGACATGAGAGTGAGCAAATAATGACAGAATTTTCATTTTTGTGTGAACTATCCACACTATCTGAAAAACTCTGTCCAAGTTTAATACGTACCAACAATCTGTCCACGGACAGCATCACTGTCAGATGGGTTCAACTTGCATAAGTCTAAACGCTGGTCTGATGGTGAGACAGATAATGACAAGTAAACAAACTAGATTATCAAAGTAGGTCAAACTTTTATAGACTACAGAAACACAGTTCAAAAGAAATTTAATGAAGACATTTAACAATTGGGATATGGCACAATGAAAACGTTTCGGCATGCTATAAAAGTATCACACTCACAGCCTGTGTCTTTTAGTCTGCTGATGGCGTTGGACAGGAGCCGCACACAGCCTAAAAAACCCGCACCTTGCTTCTTATGGATCTTCTTATGGTTCCATACGCTAATGGTGATGGAATCTGTCTTCCCAATATACCTGGGGAAAAACGCTCTCTGGTTAAATACCTTTTAAAATCACTAGCTATTATGTGACCCTGGACCACAAAACCAAACATAATTTTTCAAAATTGAGATTTATACATCTGAAAGATAAGCTTTCCATTGATGGTGATATGGATATGGTTTGTTAGGATAGTACAATATTTGGGTGATATACAACTATTTAGAAAATCTTAAAATCTCAAAATATTGAAAAAAAAATCAGCAAAGAAGAGAAGTTATCCAAAAGAAGTTATTAGCAATAGTTACAGTAGGAAATTTACAAAATATCTTCATGGAACATGAAAACTTGATATCCTAATGATTTTTGGTAACAAATTTGACCCATACAATGTATTTTTGGCTATTGCTACAAATATACCCATGCTACTTATGACTAGTTTTGTGGTCCAGGGTCACATATTGTTTCTGTTAATTTAAAGATTAACTAAATCACTGAAACTGCACAACATCATGATTACAACTGAGAACATTGAACTTAGGAATTTATAGAGGAATTTGCTCACAGGTCGTAATGCTGATTCCACTTCGGGTCCAATGTGCTTTTGACCGTGTCTGTAGAGTGGCATTGACCCGAGCCATCCACCACCACTTTGGCGAAAGGATCAGGCAACCCTGCAGTAGAACGACAGTGTGGCAGGAAGACAAATAAACAACAGAGGACAAACTCGGCCATCACACACCGTCCTCAAGCTGCCCTCTGAAAGAACGGGTACAATCTGGACAGCTAAGCAGCTTCCACAATGACAGCTCCAAAAATTTAGATAGACTGCAAATATTTGGATGGCTTTACAGATCCCCAGACCAAAAATAACAACCATTAGAGAATGCCAAATTAGAGAATTGCTTACACAAAGTCTCTAAAAGTCATTTTACATGCCATTAAATTTGAAAAGTGATATGAAAAAAATTCAGTCAAAGGATTAGCTCATTTCTAGAATAAAAATTGATAATTTATTCACCCCCATGTCATCCAAAATGTTCTTTCTTTCTTCAGTCGAAAAGAAAAGGTTTTTGAAAAACATTCCAGGATTTTTCTCCATATAGTGGACTTCAGTGGGGAGGGTTGAAGGTCTGAATTGCAGTTTCAAAGGATCTACACGATCCCAGCCGAGAAACAATGGTTGTATCTAGTGAAACGATCTGTCATTTTCTTTAAAAAAAAAATAAAAAATCCACAAATGCTCATCTTGCAACTCATCCTCACATATTACGTTATCATGCGTGAAGACACTTACAGTAGAGCTAGATGAGCATTTTTTTTTAACCAATTGTTTCCCTAGATAAGACACTTATTTCCCGGCTGGGATCATGTAGAGCCCTTTGAAGTTGCATTAAAACTGCAGTTTGGACCTTCAACCCATTGATCCCCACTGAAGTCCACTATATGGAGAAAAATATCAATTTGAATATCTTCTCAACTGCAAAAAAGAAAGACATGAACATCTTGGATGACATGGGGGTGAGTAAATTATTAGGAATTTTTTCTTCTTAAATTGAACTAATCCTTCATGTTATTTGAATTTGTGTTTCTAGTGCTTAGTATAAATTTGTTTCACCTTGATCCTGTCAATCTAGTGATACTGACTGTATTTGCATAAATATGTACAGTGTACATATGTAACACAAATACAGATCTGTAAAGGCTGGAATGCATAATTAAAATCTGAACAGATCTTAAAACAGTAGATGATCTTGTTGACTTCTGTAAATGGATACAGAGAAAACTGGCCATCATACACTAAACGAATGAGCTTCTCACCCACTACATACTTGCATATAAAACATACTTGCATAGAAAAGTGCCTCATGACCAAAAAAAAAAAAAAAAGTGTTTTAAAACTAGTTCAAAATATTAAAAAGTTTAATATCATCTGACTAGATGAAAGAACAGCCTGGATTTTTATCTATAAAATCAACATCTGTAGACTGGCTGACTTTTAGCAACTAGTATCGAATCCACTAGACTGCAAATGAGGGCATAAATCTGGGCAAAAGGTGTATAGTATATTCCAATTTTACAGTCAAATTTTGTTTTATTGGTTTCAACTTAATGTCACTGACCTTAAACATTCACACCCAAGCAAAGTTCACTCTTAAAAACAATTCCACCATGTGATTGATTGGCATAATGTACAGAAAAATAACCAGCTGTATTTTTTAAAC
Organism: Garra rufa; assembly: GCF_049309525.1. Classification (NCBI taxonomy): domain Eukaryota; kingdom Metazoa; phylum Chordata; class Actinopteri; order Cypriniformes; family Cyprinidae; genus Garra; species Garra rufa. Next base: position 32,244,910 of record NC_133361.1, on the reverse strand, counting down.
ATATTTGAATGTTTCTTAGTCAGCTGTTAGATTATTCAAACTGATAACTCAAACCAGATTTGTTGAGTCATGAAAAGAACTAATAAAAAGTAACACACTTGAGAATCAGACATTATGGGTTAAACGACATCTGATAAAAGCGCATATCAAAGTTTTGCGGTCTGTCACCAACAGCAATCGGATTTTAAATTACTGTCATAAATGTTTATTTTCGTGATCATTTTGGGTGCAGTCTTAAGTCTTGTATTGTGTTGTTTACTTATAGACTTGGCAAGGCTTTTTGCTCAATGTTATTGAAATGTCAGTCTCATGCTCTGTGGACCGTTCATTCGGTGGCATAAAGCTATGAAGAGCATTTCAGGAAGTGGGAAAAAAGAACTACTGAAAGATGCATGCTGCATCTGTTGTGGAACATTAATACTAATAATTTATTGTATAATTATCAGAGACAACCGGTCTTGTTTTGGCTATCTTCGTCATACATTCTCATGTGGCCTTTTGTTATACGAGAAGCATAATGGACTTGGCAGAGAAACCGGATCTATGAATGACGCACACCAGGCATTTGAATAATATGTGGGACACACACTGATGGGGCCAGTGGGGCAAACACGCCTGTCAGTCAGAACAGCTGGGATGGAGAGCTCACAACAGTAAAGTGTGCTCACGCTGTAGTGGGTGGAATCTGATGAGGAGCCACTGAATGAGGATGTGAATTCCCCCAGTGATAAAAGCAGCCAGTGGGCGGCTCTGAACAACTCAGAGAGAGGCACTAACGTTCCAGAATCACAAACGCTTCATATACAGACATTTCTGAGGGGGATTTAAAGTTGAGTAATAGTTCACCCAAGTGATATTTAGTCACACACATGAAATTCCAAATTCTTTTAACCTAATGTGAAGCAAAGAAGAAAATCTTTGCTACTCTCTTTTACATAAATGTGCATTTGCATTGAAATTGAAAGTGAATGAGGGCTGTCCCTGTCAAACTTAGGGCCCTATGATCTCCGTAATGCAGAAAAAGCGAATGGAATCGCAGAATCCAGTCATAAAAATTTAGATGCTGTATAACGCAGAATGTCACGGAACTTGCAAAAGCAAAAGTACACATCAAAACGCAAAATGGAATAGTGTCCATGAATATTAAGCTGCAAAAAAGTGTAAATCATGCATGTTCTGCATATCTCTATGTGAATGAATGATTTCAATGAATTAGACATGCTTTTAGATTAATAATATGTATTTTAATTAAAAGACTAGAAAAATTAAAAAAGGATAAAAACAGAATTGAGGGGGGGGGGGAAACTTAATTTGAGAAAAAAAAACAGGGCCTAAAAAATGTTGCTGTTAAATTGTGAAAGTTTCATGATTTCAATTAATTAGACATGCTTTTTGATTAATAAAATCTAATTTAAACATTAAAAGTCTAGAAAAAGTCAAATGGAAAAACAAAATCCAGAAAAATTAAAAATGGGAAAAAAATTAATTTGAGAAAAAGGGCCTTAAAAATTCATTTTATGTTAAACTTTTAAACAGAATTTAAGAAAAATACGGTCTTAATGTAATTTTTGTTAAACTTTTAATAAATAGCTGTTAAATTGTGTAAGTTTCATGATTTTTATTATTTAATTAATTTAGCCATGCTTTTTAATTAATAAACTAATTAAAAGTCTAATTTAAACATTAAAAGTCTAGAAAAGCAAAAATGGAAAAACTAAATCCAGAATAATGAAAAAGTGGAAAAAATTATTTGGTAAAAAAACAAAAAAAAAACAACAACTGACTTTAGAAGACTTTGAAAGTAGTGCACAATTATCTCTGACTGCTGCGATAAGTTAACAGCGCTTTTTGTTCATTTTTGAAGCTTGAATGCCAATTTCATTGAAATTAAATGGAAAAGGGCAACCAGCACATTATTTAAAATTTTTCCTGTTTTGTTCCACACAAAGCCCTGATTTGGAGTAACATGAAGGCCAGCAAATAGCAACTTTTTATTATAAAACTGTAAATGAGATATACTTACGGAAGAAGTCTTTCTTTGCCAGATTCTTGGCACATAATACTGAAAGAAAAAGAAAAAAAAATGATTATCATCTCAAATCATTCAATATATCAACAGATGCGCCACTTACTCTGGAATTTATGAACAATATTTATGGAAAAGAAATAATTGAAGTCTGATGCATTTAAAAGATTTCCTGCTGATGTGAGCATGACTGAAAACAGCATTTATCTGCATAGACGGCCGTAAAGAGAAAGCTGGGCCACATTCCACTAACTAACTGACATGATCAGGATCTCTTTCCTCTTGTCCCCCAAGAGGGGCCGCTGGGGCCGTCCAAGCACAGCCTGGACAGAATAAATCAGACAGACTTCCTCTCAACGCTGTTAGTCAGCACCCCAAATCCATAGCTTTTCCCTGGATATGTAAAGCTTAAGCCATCTGCCTGAAAGGTTTTTTTTTCCTTGGCTAGCCTTCACCTAATGTGAAAATATCAAAGGTCATTCTGTGTTAGGCTGCAATGTGATTTCATGCTTTTCAATGGGATTTGGCGCACTTAAGAGAAGCAGCATTTGTGAATAAGGTTGGTGTCAGCTCATGTTTGACACGCTCTGCTGTGAGACGGAGCAGGTGTGGACAGCAATATTCTTCTTATCAAAAATGCACTGTGTACACGGAGGACAAGGTAATAGCAACCCAATGATCTGCATCGAAAAATGTACGTAACAGTGCAAAAGTGCCATTAGTGAAGTGCAAAAGCCTATACTGCAGTCGCAGCACAACAGGAAACAGTGGGGCATCATATGCAGTGCAGCTTGACAATGGTTGAATCTGAATTGTGTGGTTTGAGTGTGTTTTGCTGGACAAACCGAAGAAGGCGGTGTTCTACCCTCTAAAGAGTTTTTAATTTCTTCCCATGAGGTCACAGGACTTATTCATGCATGCTGTCAGAACAACACATGACATGGTAAACACAGCCTTGTCTGGCAACCATCCAATTTATGAACATACTAATGTAACTACTAGTGGTTGCACTTTGTCTGTCACTTTCACCACTTTGCATGGTTGCCAAAAAACATTTATCTGATAGCTGTGTAATGGTGTGGAAAAATCTTATGTTCAATTACTTATATGGCCTTGTTCAATAGGGTTGTGGTAATTATTACACTGGAGAACCGTTAAAGGGTCAGTTTGGCCAAAAATGAGAACTTTATTGTTTCATGATTTCAAATATGCAGAACATTTTTATGTGGAATGCCAAAAACATATTTAGAAAAATTCCCATTGCAACATTATGACTTATTATATGGATGAAGCAGCTGAAATACTCTTAAAGGGATAGTTCACCCAAAAATGAAAATTACCCCATGATTTACTCAGCCTCAAGCCATCCTAGGTGTATATGACTTTCTTCTTTCAAACATATACAATCGGAGTTATATTAAAAAAAATGTTCAGGTCTCTTTCAAGCTTTATAATGGCAGTGAATAGCTGTTGAGATTTTGAAGTCCAATAAAGTGCATACATTGATCATAAAAAGTAACCCACATGGCTCTGGGGATTAAAGGGTTAGCTAACCCAAAAAAGAAAATTAGCCTATAATTTACTCACCCTTACAGCATCCTAGGCGTAAAGTGCTGTGTTACTTTGCAAATTGTTTTAGTCATGTTTAGTCATGTTTTCCCAGCAAAACAAATTTTACTTGTTTAATTTTTCTTGTTTACCGCAAGTATATTTTGGTCATCCCATTAAAAATAACATCCAAATTGGATCATTTAGAGCTTTAAAGTGCTGGAAATAGTTATGTTAAATGCTGAAAAGTCATTAAAAAGGTGCTTGAATTTCTCTCTCAAAGGTTGTATAAACCCTGAAATGAATAATTTATTATTATTTCTACCACAACACCATGGTTATAGTTAGCATTAATACTACTGGTTTTCTGACGCAAGTCAGCGCTGTTTATAACAGATATCTGGGCAAAATTTGAATGATTCTCACTAGATCTTGCAGCAACCGTTTTCATTGTGCGGCGAATTTGAACACTTCTTACTAGTTTTCTCAGAACTGTGCAGTAACAGTGTCGCAAAATCAACTTGGCCTCCGAGTAAAGCTGTTTTGAGCTTGGACAAGTTTGTTTGCTTTGCGGTCCGAGCTGATAAACGGTCTGTGCTGTGCAGCTAAAACGTAACGCGGTTTAGGTTCACTTTCGTTTCGTTTGTTGTTAGATGTTTCTCATATTCAACAGAAAGGGCAGCGCTTATGAGTTGAACAATGCAGTGGCCGCGCCAGTGCAACCGCTCACAAAAATTAGTCCCACCGAAGATGGCTCTGCATTCTTAAAAAAAACAAAACACTCTGAGTACTTTGATTTCATACGCTGATCATCTGCGCAGTGCTGCTTAAAGTGCAACACATTTATACATTTCGCCCTATGTTGGAATAAAAGCGGTAACTTCTCCCCACCACCTCTTAGGAAAAGTTAAATTATTAAATATCATTCGATTCTGAGGTAAACCAATTGTTTTTTATAACTATTTCAAAAAGAATCCTAATAGGTGAATACATTTTTTTTTCCTCCCACCCCAAATTTTTATGATGGATGGATGCACTTATTGGACTTCCAAATCTTAAATCCCATTCTCTGCCATTATAAAGCTTGGAAGAGCCAGGACATTTTAATAACTCCGATTAGATTTGTCTGAAAGAAGAAAGTCATACACACCTTAGGGCTGGGCGGTATGACCAAAAATTTTATTTCACGGTAACGATATCTTTCACAATATAGTTTTTTATATAGGTAGTTATTCCAGAAAATGTACAAAAGGGCTTTATATAATAAATAAGCTTGAATATTTAAGAAAAGAAAAGGACTTGATCTTATTTGATTATTTTGTATTTTATTTTTAACCTTATAAATACAGTAAACAAAATATGACTTTATATGAACAACAATTCCACTGTACGTCACATTTCACAGCTTGATGTGGACAGAACTTATTATTGTAAACTTTTCTCAAGTAACATCTTACAGATATAAAATATATCTCAAGTAAATAACAGGAAAAGAAAACTTAAATATGAAAATATAAATATGTAAACACTAAGGTTTCTCCTTTTCCATGTTTTTACAACATCCCAGCGTATCCTTCAGTCTTGCATTCAACGGTTTGACCAGTCTCAGCCTCACGCGTGCTGCACGTGAGTTGGCCACACCCACTTATTTACATTTTGCGGTATACACGGAATAAAAAAAATCTTTTACGGTACACATTTCATTCCGCGGTAACGATATATACCGTCATACCTCCCAGCCCTAACACACCTAGAAGAGCTTGAGGATGAGTAAATGAAGGGATAATTTTTATTTCTGGGAAAACTTTCACTTTAAAAATATCTCCTTTTGTGTTTTAAAGACAGAGGTATGCTAGACAGTTTCGAAACGACCTGAGGGTGAGTAAATAATGACAGAAATGTTCAATTTTGTGTGAAGTATTCTTTTAAGTACTACAAAGGGTACATTAAAAGATCTTCTTGACTGGTTCCTGTTGATGACAACCGATGCACCCTCCCTCGATCCCAGTGTGAACATCAAAGAAAAACAAGCTAGTGTTTCTGCTGTAGAAAAAAAAAAGGAGCAAAGACAGCAAAAAGCACTTGTACCCTTTTCTTTTATGTATTCTCGGTGTCCCTGCAGAAGGCTATTTATTTATTGAAATCCACCTGACAATACAGTGAAGAAGCAACTGGCTGAAACTGAGAAAAGGCAGCCAGTTTCTATAGAACAGGAATCACGCAAGCTCAGGCACTAATTGGTCTATGCTGAGGTTTCATGCCGCCCTAATGCATGGTATAGTTTATGCCCTAATAATGAGCCAAGAGGACAAGATCTTCAAAAGGTCAGAGAGCTGGAAATTCATCGCTGTGGACCGAGGAGCCAAACGGCATACCTCTGTTAGCACCCACACACAGCTCCATGACTTGGGGAGGGCACAGCCTCATTAGCTGTGAAACTCATCTCAGCATTCACAGGGAGAGACGAGAGCGGGGGTGGGTGGTTCCGTAGTCCATCATGTCTTTCAGCCTCCAGGCTGTCCATCACCTCCCAATAACTGGTTACTGTGGCAACCACTAACCCAAGTAGAGGTGCCGCCATGCATAAGAGGCTAGGATCAAAGTCCGCAGGTATGACGGAGCCCAGGCAGGTCCCTCAGGAGCGACAGAGGCGTAGCTACAGCAGTCACAGAGTAATCAAATATACATGCGGCAGATATTTCAAAGCTTTACCACCCTAGCTTCCCTTTAGGAGCTTTCCACATCTGTAGTCATGGAAACAAAGGAGGAATGGAGGCAGAAACTTTGCTGTCAGACACAACTTTCATCACAGGCAGTCAGGGCTGTAACATCCACTCCATTTAAACCAATTAGTTCACATGAGAGGGTTTTATTGGCTCAGACCAGCAGACGGATATTTTGTTCTGTTAATTGCTAAGTGCAAAAATGTCAAAAAAAATGCTACCAATAGATTCTTGCCAGCTTTAGCAAAAAATTAGACAAGAAAGTCCAAATCAACTGGTCTCCTATTTACATGACTGTTCAAAATTTGGGTGTGATGAGATTTTTTTAATGTTTTTGAAAAAGGTCTCTTATGCTTATCAAGACTGCATTTATTTGATAAAAACACAGCTGAATTTTCAGCATCATTACTGAATTCATTCATCAGAAATCATTTTAATATGCTGATTTGCTGCTCAAGAAACATTTCTTGTTGTCAATGTTGAAAACAGTTTGTGGAGATCATCATACTTTTTTTTCTTTCAAAAGAACAGCTACATTACAAAAGTCTTTACTGCCACTTTTGAACAATTTAATGCTATTCATCATGATTCATTTTTGTTCACTTTTGAACAAAAGTATTCACTTTTCATATTAAATAAACAAATCTTACAGATCCTAAACTTTTGAATTTCTTCGTGATTCAGGTTCATAGATATTCTACATCCCTATAATTTTTTTTTTCCAAATTCAGTTTTTTTCTGGATTCTGTTTTTATTTTTTGCACTCTGTTTTATTTGTACAATTTAATTTTATTACTCAAAAGCCATGTCTAATTCATGAAACTTTAATTTCATTTATTTCACAATTTTAAAGAAATTTATTAAACTTTAACAAAAATTACATTTCTAAGGCCCTTTGAAATAATTTTTATTTTTTTCTGAATTTTATCTTTACCAAATTCTGCCATTTTCCATTAATTTCCTGGACTGCATTTGAATGGTTTCATTATATTTTCATAATCAAAAGAATCTCAAAATAATTTATTTGACAAAAATGTAATTTATTTATTTTTCCCCACTAAATAAATTCTGGTATTTTTTTCTTGTGACTATTCCTTAAAAATAATGTTTTAATAATTTTATTAGTAGTAGTACGATCATTACATTACATCAGTAATACATTTCAATCACAGTCTCTTCAAGTTAAAGGAACCGTATGTAGGATTGTGGCCAAAACTGGTACTGCAATCACATTCAAAATACTGTAGAATGGTGTTTCCCCTCCCGCTCCCCCCTGACTCGAGGTTGCCAGCTAAGCTGCAGGAGTAGGCTGCAATAAGGAGCTTCCAACAGCAAGTGACACACAGTAATTTGTTTTTCTTCTGTTAATTATGTTTATGCTTCACAAGAGATGTTTTGCGAAGTAATTATGTATCGCAAAAATTTACAGATGGCGATTAGCCAAATATTTCGCAAAGATGTACTGTAATACCACATTTCAGTCGGAACATAGGTTGTTTTCCAACCCTGCTAGTGGTGCGATATAAAGCTTTTTATGAACGCATTTAGCTCGGCCGACCGCGGAAAATCCACTGAGTACTGAAGCAAAGTTAGCCAAACATAGATGAATCTTACCTGTTCAGGAAAAAATTACCAACGAAAGCATCTGTCTTCAAATTCTTCTCCGTTTTCAGCCGTCTCCATCTTTCAAAGGCAAATCCTATACCAATCCTTGTTTTATTTCGGACTTTGTCACGACGTATTTCGGTTTCAAAACGAGGTCTTTTTCGTTTCGTAACGTTATACATGTTTAATCCGACACGTTAGTATAGCCGCAGCTGTAACAGAGCTGGCAACCCGTCTCACGAAACTCTACTGACTTCGTGATTGGTAGATAGCTGGAGGGTGGAGCCTCAGACCAAAACACAAAACGACAACAATAACATCAGTTGTGGGCTGCAACTCTCACTTTTAAATGACAATATCCTGGCCAGACCACTGTTGTCAGTGATATAAGTATTTGAAATGAACATGATTTCTTAATGTCTAGTGACATTTCAGGGCCATTTTATGATTAACTGACATAAATTTCTTACATATGGTTCCTTTAAACCAAACTTTTATTTTGAGATTTCTTTTTGCATATGATGATAGTTTTTCTCAAAAGAAATTGTAAAATGCTCATGAATTGACTCTCAGCGAGCATCAATTGCGACTTAGTATGTGTGTAGTAAACTAAACCGAGCATCTGCGCCATTCATTCACACAGAGATACACAGAACTGGCAGAATTCATTTTTAAAGAGTATTTTTGAAGTTTAATATTCACAGATACTAGTCCACATTGCATTTTGATTTAAGTGTACTGACCTATTTTTGATTTATTCATCAAAAAATGGGCAAATTCTGTGACATTCTGCGTTATACAGTAAATTCTAATTTTATGGCTGGATTTCACGATTCTGTCCTTGTTTTCCACATCACGGAAACGATAGAGCCCTAATATTCCTGTACATGATGGATCTATAAGCTCAGTTAACACAGTAATGATTTTAAAATCCATAATACAGGAAGAAAACCAGACAATACTTCAAGCCAAAAACCTCAAAATGAAGCTGTATGACAGACCACATGACAATTACTAACAGGAAAACACATGAGTGCCATTCTCAAACAGTGGCCGAGCTCTTCTCAATGAAGTTCAAGAGCGGATGCACACTGGTGTAGGGCCTTTAAAGAGGGTTTTTCCTGTTGCTTTAACCGCTGCCTAATCATAGTGGGTGACGGGCAGAACAAACACGCACAACACTTCAGAGTTCCTGCCGCCCAGCTGCACAAACTGACAAACAACCCCGCGTGCACATGTAAAAAAAAAAGCGATGAGTTCGGCGGGTGTTATTTGCCCAGTGCTGTGCACGGAGAACTGCCCGGGGCTGTACAAACAGCATTGCCCATGCACTTTCATTAAGCCCTTTGATAGGAGGCCAAACAGTCTGGTATGGTGTTATCAGACATGGGAGATCATCCATCATCTTAACCATTTCATTACAGAGGATTAGCAGCTCCAAAACATTAACTCCACAAGCTGGGAGTCAGAACAATTTGTGGTGGCGGTAAACTCCTACAGGCCAATACTATATTCATAAGTGCAACAGATTTACCTCTAGTTTACATTTGCATGCTTTTTTCATTTTTCTTTCTTCAGTCGCAAAGAAGTTAAGGTTTTTGAGGAAAACATTGCAATGGGGATCAACAGGTTGAAGGTCCAAATTGCAGTTTCAATGCAGCTTCAAAGGGCTCTACACGATGCCAAACTGAGGAATAACAGTCTTATTTAGTGAAACAATTGGTCATTTTCTAAAGAAATAAAATACAATTTATATACTTTTTACCCACAAATGGTTGTCTGGCACTAGCTTGACTTCACGCATTACGTAATCACGTTGGAAAAGACACACGTAGTGACTTCGACGGAAGTACCAACGCAGTGTTTACATAGCGAGCGCACAAAGAAAGTAAAACAGCCTTTACAAAATAAGGTAAAACAACAATGTCGGACAATTTTGAAGTTTAAGGAGAAAATGAGATGGCGATTTTCACCCTACTCTACCTTTTTAAACTAAAGTACACAGACAAAGATCTATAGGCCAGTTTGATTTTCATAAGTGCAACTGATTTACCACAAGTTTACATCTGCATGCTTTTTCATTTCTTTCGTGTCTTTCTTTCTTCAGTCGCAAAAAAATTAGTTTTTTGAGGAAAACATTCCAGGATTCTTCTCTATATAGTGGATTTCAATGAGGATCAACAGGTTGAAGGTCCAAATTGCAGAACCCACCCATTTGCTACTCAAAACTAGCCCAAAAGTAGCCCAACTGCGTTTCAAGGGGGGTTCCCTGGTAAAAATCAAGTTCCGGGGGATAAATTACACATTTTTTGGTGGGATTTCCCTGGTAAAATTAGCACTCCGGGTAGGGCTGGGCGATTTGGCCTAAAATCAAAATCTCGATTAATTGAACATTTTAACCCGATTACGATTAATGAACGATTATTTTATTCATTAATAAAATTATATTTAATTATATTTAAATAATATTTATTTTTTTGCCCTCATAGTTCACTGTCAAGTTTTGTACAGTAAATATGCGCACATATTACAAGTGAGAGATTTTTGAATGAAGGGTGCACACACTATCTACTATCTATGATTATTTATTGAACATCAGTGTTGAACAACTGAAATTAAAGCACACATTGCTTAAAAATGAAAAGTCACATTTTTCTTAAATTAGTGAAAATAAATAACTTGCACTTTTGGAAACAAAATAAATTATTTATAAAATAATAATAAATATTAAAAGTAGAAAATAAGCAGTATCTTTTCTAAATAAAATTACTCTTGTATATCCTGTAAATACTTTTTACTGTATAAATACTGCTTAAGCTCTCCATCGACACGTCGGCGGAATAACATAGCCTAATGGAGCTGGGTTATGTGACTCCACACGCAGTAGGAAAAGTAATTGAAATAATTGACCTGGAAAAATTTGATCGATTATAGGTTCTGAATGTCGATTTCGATTACTTTTCGATTAATCGTCCAGCCCCAACTCCGGGGGCTAAATATTTCATTATTTGGGTAACTTCAACCCGCAGACATTAAAAACTACCTGCAACAACAGTGTTAAAGTAGCGCAATTCCGCGGGAAAACCTGCTTCATCTGCATGCTTTTTCATTTCTTTCTTTCTTCAGTCGTAAAGAAATTAAAGGTTTTTGAGGAAAAAAATCCAGGATTTTTCTCCATATAGTGGACTTTAATGAGGATCAACGGGTTGAAGGTCCAAATTGCAGTTTCAATGCAGCTTCAAAGGGCTCTACATGATCCCACTTGAGGAATAAGAGTCTTATCTAGTGAAACGATGGGTCATTTTCTGAAACAATTCACATTTTTACATGTTTTAAATCACAAATGCTTGTCTGGCACTAGCTTGACTTCAGGCATTACGTAACCACGTTGGAAAAGTCACACGTGACGTAGACAGAAGTACCAACGCAGTGTTTACCACGTTGGAAAAAAAAAAAAGTAAAACAGCCTTTACAAAATAAAGTAAAACAACGATGTTGGGCAATTTTGAAGTTGGAGGAGAAAATAAGATGGAGATTTTCATCTTACCCTACCTTTTTGAACTGATATTCATAAGTGCAACTGATTTACCTCTAGTTTTATTAGGTTTTACATCTGCAGAAGGGTATTCAAGGGTATATCCAAAGGGCTTACTAACTTATCATTATTAGATAGTGACTGAAACTGTGCCAATACTATGACACATAGCCAGCATGCCTGTGAAAGAGTGAATCAGCAGGTTTTATTTTAGTCTCACTCTTGCATGATTTACTTTTACTTGATTCAAAGCCTAACAGAAGCCAATCTGACTATGCGCTAATTAGACAACCTGCCTCATCAGTTATTTGAAAAATGTATTAAGGATTGTGCATAATAAAATGTGCATAACCTGCAAGTTGTGCGGTTATAATGTGGAAAATTCCTGCAAACGTTTATTCACTATAGCATGTACAGAAGGAGATTCTTTTTTTTTTTTTTTTGCAGAATCAAGATCCAAAAATTTTGTAAGATGAAAGATGGTAGAATTAAACTAGACAGAGGGCAGGCTGTGTGTCATGCATCCTCAAAAACCATAAACTCATAAATAAAAACTCACAAGGTAAAAGAAAATGAGGCAGATTACAATTAAAACTGTTTGCTTGGTTTGAGCTGACCAGCAAGTTTATGAAATGAATTATTGCCTAGCAAGAGCACGAAACCATTGAAATTCAATTGTGCATGATAAACAAATCTGGTACTCAGCTGCCAATTTAAAACGCTGAAGCAAAGCAAGTTGAGAATCACGACTCAAAAGCACCCAGTAGATCATCTCTGCTAGTCAGCGCCGAGTGTCTTCAATACCTTGAATTAGGACAGCTGGTGTAGTGACTGATGAGGGTGGGTGCAAGGGAGACAGAAGAGGCTCTATTCTTAGTTTCCCACCCCCTTATTCCCTGACTTTAATAAAAAAGCACTGCTTTACCTGACGTAACGGCGGAGAGCTGGTTCACAAGCCACAAAACCGTTCACATAGTTAATTAGCAAAAGAACACGTGTGTAACCAAAGGAACATTACTCAGTAGATGGGAATGAGTCTCTGGCGGGTTCTGCAGCTGTTTGCAAGGCAAGTAGTTTGCTGATATATGAGGTTAAAGCTTGGGGGGGGGGGGGGGGGTTAAGCTGACATGCAATGGTGTAACTCACCAGAATATGAGCCAATGGTTATTTATCTCTGCAGTTCTTCAATATGAGCAGAGCATCCAATGAGCAGGGGTGGAGGACGTAAGGCAGGGGCACAGTGAGAAGAGCGGCAACGTTATCTCTGTGTATTTAACGTGGGCTTCTGTGCAAAAGCTCACTCGCTATTGACGCATTCAAGCCTGATGACGAATTTTCAGCATTCTCTGAAAATGGTTTGGATAGGTGAAGGTTCAGCTCAGTCTCTGAACAAAAAAAATATATTTATCTAGACTGTGAATAAAATATTACCAATATACTATTATAATATTACTAATTTCACAGTAAAAAAAATATTAAGTACTATTTAAAGGATTATTTCAATTCCAGAATCCAAAATTTCCTAATAATTCATGATAATACACATCCATGTCACCCAAAAGGTTCATGTCAGAAATTAAGGTTTTTAAGGATAACATTCCAGGATTTTTCTTCATATAGTGGACTTCAATGGGGATCAACGGGTTGAAGGTGCAAATTGTAATAGCCGAGGAATAAGAATCTTATCTAGTGAAACAATCAGTCATTCTAAGAATAAAATATACAAATTTATATACTTTAACCTCAAATGTTCATCTTGCACTAGCTCGACTTCAAGCATTATTTAATCACATTGGAAAGTTCACACATGACGTAGGCTGAAGTACTGACCCAGTGTTTACAAAGCAAACGTGCAAAGAAAGTCAAACGGCCTTTACAAAAAAAAAAAAAAAAAAAAAAAAGGTAAAACAACTGTCGGACGATTTTGAAGTTGGAGGAGAAAATGAGATGAAGTTATTCGCCCTACCCTACTTTTTTTGAACTGAAGAACACAGATAAAGAACAAACCACATGTAACCTTTCCAAAGTGATTACGTAACGTATAAAGTCGCACATGCGCAACACAAAGCTAGTGAAAGATGAGTATTTGTGGTCAAAAAGTACATGTGTTATTTTTCAAAAATGACCGATCATTTCCTTAGATTAGACGCTTATTCCTCGACTGGGATCACATAGAGGCCTTTGAAGCTGCATTGAAACTGCAATTTGGACCTTTAACCTATTGATCCCCACTGAAGTCCACTATATGGAGAAAAATCCTGGGATGTTTTCCTCAAAAACCCTAATTTCTTTTCGACTGAAGACAGACAGACATGAACAACCTGGATGACAATGGGGTGAGTGAAGTATCAGGACATTTTCTGGAAGTGAAATTCTACTTAAATAAAATAGTAATGACAATCATTTTATTTAACTGTAACTAATATTAAAATATTAAAATTTATGTCTTCATTTCATCAAACATTAAACCATCTCAATTTTATTTTGGAGTAAAACTAAAGGAAAACAGGTTGGAAACAGGCTACAACTTTGTTGGGTATATAAACTTTTTTGATGTATAAATTACAATTAAAGCTGCAAGCAGCAATGAAAGGGCCAACACACCTGGTCACACCACAACCAGGTGACTTTAGGAAAAAGGCAAACATATGCTTTTAATATGGAAAATATAGGACAAATGTGTCAAAGTTTGTGCTGCCAGCTGGTGGCGCTATGACTATAACTGATTGTTGGCATTTAGATGTCTTCAGGCCAGGACTCTTACCAAACATGTGAAGTTTGGTGCAGATTGGACATTGCATTTTTAAGTTAATGTAAAACAAGCCATTTCCTGTTTCCAGCAGGTGGCGCTATGATTATGACTGAATACTGGCCTTTAGTTGTCTTCAGGCCAGAAATCTTAAACATGTAAAGTTTGGGGCAGGTCAAAAAATTCAATCTTCAATATTTAACGTTAGAAGGGGCTTCAGATTAGACTGACCAAATTTGGTGTTGATCTGAAAAATCTCTAGGAGGAGTTCGTTAAAATACGATACCTGAAAATGGCAAAAACGTCACAAAATTTGTCAGGAAAACTAAAAATAAATTGCTCCCTGTTGGGATTAGGATTTCGTTCCAGGAGACTTTTTTGTAAGTACTGGTGTGTTACATGTGTGCACTGAATTTCGTACATGTACGTGAAATGCAGCTTGAGGGGCACATTGTTAAAATTTTATAGGTGGCACCATTGAGCCATTTCGCCACACCCACTTCTGGATCAAATGTCAATTTTCCACCACTTCTGGGGCATGTGCAAAGTTTCATCAGTTTTCAAGCATGTTTAGGCCCTCAAATTTCATTTTGGAGAAGAATCGGAAGAATAATAAAAGGAGCAATTCCAATAGGTTCCTCACACCATTGGTTCTCAGGCCCTAATCTGAGCCACTCTGAGACACATTGTTATGAGCTGCACATCTGTAAATAAAGACAATGCCAGGCTTCACTTTGCAATGGACAGTAGATGCATTTATTTAAATGTTGAGATTTTGATATTATTGCGTTTAATTTCTCAGCTCAAGTGCAGTCGATTCAGAGTTTGCATACACAAGCCATCATTCTAATTGAGTGATGAACTAGACTGATTAGGGGTTGAAGAATGTGGCCTACTCGACTCATTTCCTGCCAGATTCAGAGATGACACACAGCACTCCTCCCATTCACAGCTTAGGTTTGAGTTACAGCAGCGTGAGGGCTTGAAGGGATACGAGAAACACCGTACTGCACACACTCGTGAAAAGCCCCGCCATACGCAGGGCTGAAACACAAGACGTCGGGCCCCCAGCGCGAATGAAATATCCATGAGCTTTTCCGGAGTTATCCTCCACCCTCCTTCCTGGCTCTTTGTTTCTCTTTCTCCCACTTTCCACGGCCAAATCCTCGCTCTGCGCTTAAGATTAAACTGTGGGAAGCCATTTTGTAAGGTCGATCAGAACGCCAGAGGCCTTTAAAAATACATCCCCATCCAAGCTCAAAAAAAAAAAAAAAAGTTGTCAGCCAAGAGGGTAAACTGGAATGCTAAACCTCCTCATGTGCATGAATAGACAAGACATTTCCTCAGGCAAAGATACAGTAGGTCAGCTGCTCCAACTTCCAAGCTGGATCCGCCAACTCCCCTAGGAAGAAGCACGATGATGGGGACAGGCGAGCAGACTTCCCCATCACTGAGTCACCAGGCGTGAAAAGGAAGGGAAACCTGAGCCATACCTTGGGGGAACTAGTGGTTAAAAGCACAATACATTGGAATGAGAGAAATGCACTCAGTCTGCAGTGCCTGGAAGAGGAGGACATCCTGAATCTAATGTGTGGCACATTAATCACAGCTCTGAGCCGACACCAAAGAGACTGCAACCTTATGGCGACAATGCCGACAGATGTCCGCCTGTCTGCGCTCTTGACAGCTTGTCTGACACCATCAGAAGTACTCAGATACAACACGCAATGACGATTATTGTGCTATCAAACTTAAAACAGGGTCTGGTCTGCATTTCGAGAAAGCTAATTGGTTCCAGAGTGCACACACAGAGGACCGGCAGGAATTAGCCAAAAACAAGCTTGAAAAGAAACAGGCTATTTATGTCGGTCAGTTTAGAGAATGGCCTACGGTCAATTGTCATCTCTGTAGAGCAGGGCTCTACGTTTACTTTTTTTTTTTTTTTTTTTTTTTAAGAACACTTGTGCTCCAAACTTAAAAAAAGGAGCACAGTCAAAATTTCAGGAGAATAAGAACAAGTAACCAATCAAATGAAATCAGTATTAACAAAATTTACTTGTACTACAGAGAAGATCACAAAAAAGTGGCTTGTAGGTGTATTGTCATGTTTAATCAGGCTCAGAGATGGCAAGGGTGCAATCAAATTCATAAATTCATGTTGAGATAATGAAAAGATACTTAAAACAGCAGAAACTAAATCTGCTATTTTAATTACTTAAATACTGATTTAATTACTGAATCATATCATTCATTTGATTCGTTTGAACGGCTGATTCATTCAGGAATAAAGCAAGTGACTGTCTTTATGAATGGGAAATTGAATCATTGACTCACTAGATTCATTTAAAAATGCACGTTCATTCATAAACGAAACAAAGCAGTGTTTGAATGGAGATGCGCAGCGGCTCAGTTGTGATTTGTTTCAGAACATTTCTGATGACGCAATAAAGCAAAATCAGGCAATAGTATTATAGTCAGACAATGTAAGTCACTTAATATTTACTTCTTGTTTATTTAACTTGTATTAAATCAATATCTCATTTACAAACTCCCTTAATCATTAAAAGCAGCTCATCACAATCTCACAAAGTTCCATTATAATCAACAAAGCTCTCTACGCTGCACAATGAATCTCTTATTTACACTTTCTACACTGTTTTATGAAAGGACTCATGAGATATGTCTGCGATACATTACTTAACATTGCAAAAACACAAAAACCTTTGAAGCTCCCCTCAGCACAAACACAAATATGCTGATCGGGTCAATCTCATATGGTGCTTCTAAATATTTTTTCATAGTCGCACACAGTTTTCAGTCGCAAATGCCTGTAGAGATATAAGCGATGCTTATAGCGACACTGTTGAGAGGCAAGAGCTGAGAGGATAGCTCCCACCAAAGAAAAAAAAGCCTAATATCGCAATGGCCTACTTTTGCGCCGTGTCAAAGAGCGAGAAACATTATCCTGAAAAGCACCGTCTTAAAGTCTGACGGGCTGAAAAAAAATCCCTGCGTTTAGCGTTTCTTGTTTACAACAGCAGAAAGAATGCATCCTGCAGTAGTATGTGTGTCCGATAGTGACCTGGGGGAGGTGGCTGCATGACCTCTGGGTGCTGTGCAGTAACCTAAATCCAGACAAGGCGCGTGGGAGCCGGCCAGGCTGCTGAGGGAGGCTAAAATCACCATATGAGCTCTTCATCCTGTCTGGAGGCCCCACAGACTTACAGCACTGTACAAGACAGCACTGTCTGCAGCTGACCAACAATGCAGTCTCACACACATGGACACAAAGGCCTAAGACGTCACACATTCTTATCAGGGCAACAGGCCACACGAATCTGCATTTTCCAAATATTTGAAGGGATAAGGTGAATTTGTCAGGATACAAAATAAGTAAATAAAAGAAACTGTAAGATTAGGTGCTTGAATCTGTCACAAAACTTCTTTATGCTGCCATCAACTATTGGGATTTAATGAGATTAAAATTAAAAGTCTCTAAAAACATCTTATCAGCAGTCTCGTAAATATGACCATTTAGTCATTTAGGCAACCCACTGATTAGTCCATTATTAAAAAAAGGTGCCTTTGCGCATCTCTTGTCTTCAAAGTGATGAGCCACTAGGGTTAGGCGATGTCGACCAATTTGGCATTGTACGATGTCTAACGTGAAACATCGCGATGGACGATAGTGTGGGATGGTTGTTATTAAATAATTAATTCATAATGAATTAATTAATTGTAGCCTGCCGTTTCCACCAGTGCTTAATTTGAGCCGGATTTTTAAAGATCCGGCCTTAACAAGTGCATTAGACCGTGACAGTGCATGCGTGCATACAAGACAGAGCAAGCGCGGGTTTATGTAGATGTATTTGGAGGATGTTTGTTGGTCCTTAACATACTTTCGATCAGTCAGCTTTAAGTTCAAAATTGCTCTCATTGATTGCTTACTGCTTAACCCACTCTCTCCAAACGCATTTAATGAGCAGCAGAATGTTTAGAGAGAAAGTGTAATATCAGAAATAATACCAAATCAAGCGAAATATTAAGTCCAAAACGAATCATTTAAATGTAATGGTATTCTGAACAGAACAGTAATGAAACAAAATATATAAAGTTAAGAAACCAAAACAAAGTGAAACTAAAAATAGCAGGCGTTGGGCTCACGCACCTCTGTAATTTGGCACAAATCCAAGTGTTTCTATATGTGACCCTGGACCACAAAACCAGTCTTAAGTCGCTGGGGTATGTTTGTAGCAATAGCCAAAAATACATTGCATGGGTCAAAATTATTGATTTTTCTTTTATGCCAAAAATCATTAGGAAATTAAGTAAAGATCATGTTCCATGAAGATTTTTTGTAAAATTCCTACTGTAAATGTATCAAAATGTAATTTTTGATTAGTAATATGCTTTGTTAAGAACCCAATTTGGACAACTTTAAAGGTGATTTTCTCAGGATTTTGATTTTTTTGCACCCTCAGATTCCAGATATTCAAACAGATGTATCTCGGCCAAATATTGTCCTATCCTAACAAACCATACATCAATAGAAAGCTTATTTACTGAGCTTTTATATTATATATTTAACCTTATGACTGGTTTTGTGGTCCAGGGTCACATATTCCCAATGCATTTGAATGATAAACTGTTATTTATAATGTATAGGCTTTGTATTGTACGTTATCTTGTTTTTTTGTTCCAAGCTCGGTTCGTTATGGTAAAACCATGAAAAAGGCATATTTGGTGTAGTTTATTTAATCTAATTTAATTAAAATTATTTTGCATTTTTTTCTGCTGTTTTTGTATGCCTCATTTATTAATGTAAACAAACTAGTTCATGTAATTCGTTTGGAGTAGACTGTAATTTGTATTGTGATCGCTAACAACTTCCTTGTTATTATTTTCTCATAATAATAATAATAATAATAATAATATTAATAATAATAATAAACTAAGTAAAGATGCAGAAATTGAAAGCATGCATTTCATCTGGCTATATAGTTTGATTCAGGGTTGCTGCTGCGGCGGGGGCGGGGCGGAGGATCGCGATGCCGGCTCAGCATCGTGATGTCTATCGGCCATCGGCGATGGACGATGGCATCGTCTATAGACCCAACCCTATGAGCCACACAAACTTAATGTCCTACATTCTGAAATACTGAAGTCACTGCAGTTAACAATTAACCCAGCAATAAAAATAAAAAATAAAATCACATATAGAGGTCAAACGATTTAGTTGACACTGAGTGACCACAAAACAAAGAAACAAAGTCACATACTAATCATTCTCACCTATGACTCTTGAGTTCAGGGTGTAGTGTCTTATATAAGGGATTAGTCCATCACAACAAACAAGGTTAAATGTGACTTCAAGTGCAGAAACACAATTACATAACAAAAACCTTGGGTTCAAAAAAGCAGTTCAAAATAAGAACAAGGTTTAACATAAAACAACACTACAGTGGTCTGAGTCATGTGTGTTGAGGACAGAATGTCCATGAAACAGCACTTTAACACTGCAACGTGCCTTAAACTTGTGGAACATGCACATAAGAGCATGATAAATGAAATATAGTGTTAAAATGCATCCAAAATGCATTAAATGTGACCCTGGGTATATTTGTAGCAATAGCCAAAATACATTGTATGGATCAAAATGATCGATTTTCCTTTTATGCCAAAAATCATGAGGATATGAAGAAAAGATCATGATTCATGAAGATATTTTGTACATTTCCTACCATAAATATATCAAAACTTAATTTTTGATTAGTAATATGTATTGCTAAGAACTTTAAAGACAACTTTAAAGGTGATTTTCTCAATATTCCGATTTTTTTGCAGTCTGATTACAGATTTTCAAATAGCTGTATCTCAGCCAAATATTGTCCTATCCTAACGAACCATACATCAATGGAAAGATTTCGGGTGATGTATGAATCTCAATTTCAATGAATTGACCCTTATGACTGGTTTTGTCACAAATAGACATATTTTAAAAGTTACACTATCAGTGAAAATTAGGAGGTCGGTAAGATTATACTAAAGGAAATTAATACTTTTATTCAGCGCAAATACATTAAATTGACCAAGTTTTACAGTAAAGACATTTATAATGTCACTACATTTCTATTTAATGCTGTTAAATGCTGTTTCTACATGGTATGGCTGCTGGAAATGCTGATTTAAATATTAGGGCTGGGTTTTGGCCATAATTTTCAAGATTTGCTTACATTCTGATTCACAAGCTTGCGATTCCATTTGAGATTTATTTTGAATATATACCAGGTACAGTACCAAATTTTCTCAAAGAAAAAAATATCGCAACTAATGCTGTAAAATATACACAAGAGTCAGTTGGTACTACATTACTATAATGCTATAGGTTAAAATTAACTGATATGCATACAAATAGTTAAATTACTCTTAAAGCGATGGTTTGAAGTAGATTTGACTACATTGCTATGCACTCCAAAGCCCATCTCAATGCCCCATCCGAAGTTTTTTTTACCTTAGTCGAACATTGACGGAGATATTCGAGCTTCTCGAATGGCTTGCTACAACCGTACATGGTACATGTGATGTATCTCGTAAATTGCACCACTAAACGTGCAAGTAATCTTACCAAACTTCTACAGTAGTGTAAATAGGGTATGTACTCACAAAATGCTGCATTGGAAAATTCATAAGTCCACCATGAGTGTATTAAAAACAACTGTTACCCGATCCCTACTAGTCTCAAAAATCCAAAATGGCGACACGTCGACGTCACTTCCCTGGTTTGGGAAAAGCACGTAAAAGTCCACCTACTACGTTGACATGCACACAGATGTAGTAGGTGGACTTTTATGTGCTTTTCCCAAAGCAGGGAAGTGACGTTGACGTGTCGCTATTTGTAGTTTTTGAGACTAGTAGGGATCGGGTAACAGTTGTTTTTAATACACTCATGGTGGACTTACAAATTTTCCAATGCAGCGTTTTGTGAGTACATACCCTATTTACACTACTGTAGAATTTTGTACCATGTACAGCTGTAGCAAGCCATTCGACAAGCTCGAATATCTCCGTCAATGTTCGACTAAGGTAAAAAAAAAACTTTGGATGGGGCATTTAGATGGGCTTCGGAGTGCATAGCAATGTAGTCAAATCTACTCTGAATCATCGCTTTAAATTAAGTTTTTAAAATAATAAAGTTACAATTACATGATTATATTTCTACTCCAATTCATTTGCATTTAAATGGTGGCTGTCATAAAAATTTGACAGATTTATTCAACCAAATTAAATATTGAAGAACAGTAAAAATCCTAATGAATGTGTTATATGGTGCATATATTTAGAAGAATCAATATTGTTTCGTAAAAAAGAAAATCGATTAAAATTGAGAAATCTATATTCTTTTACCCAGCCCTATTAAATATCTACATCCTAGTCTTTTTTTAAAACTGTAATAATGTTTTATAATAATAAAATGTTACTGTTTTTGAACAAATGCAGAGAAACGAGAAAAAACAACAACAAAAACTTTGACATCTCAACTTGCAATTCTGAGAAATAAGGTCAGAATTGCGAAATATGAACTCACAATTCTGACCTTTTTTTTAGAATTGCAAATTTATATCTCACAATTGTGACTTACACAATTATAACAAGTAACTGTGAATTATTAAATCAGAATTGTGAGACAATAATTCTAATAATAATTCTCACAATTCTGACTTTATTTCTCGCAGTTGGGAATTGATATCATGGAGTTCTAAAAAAAATTTCAATAAAAAAAAAATCAGAATTGGAAGTTTATATCATGCAGTTCTGAATTCAGAACTAGCAATTGTGACTTTATATCATGCAATTGAGGAGAAAAAATTCTAAATTTTGAAAAAAAAAAAAAAAAAAATCTAAATGGTGAGATACAAACTCGCATTTGTGAGGAAAAAAACTGAATTGCTGATTCTCACAACTCTGACTTTATTTCTCACAATTGGGAATTTATATCATGCAATGCTAAAAAAAAAAAAAATCAGATTTGGAAGTTATCACACTGTTCTGACTTCATAACTTGCAATTGGGAGTTTAAATTTTATTCTTTTTAAAATTTTATTCAGTGTTGGAAACAGACTTCGATAGCAATTTGGTAATTCTGATAGTTAAAAAAAAAAAATCTCATTCATGTAATTCACATTATGCTAAAATGCACTGAACTTTTGAATGGCAGTGCATGTCACACAACAGTAAGCCTGAGCACCTAGAAATTAAATGACCTATATTTGGGTGTCTGAACAAATAAACAGTAACGTATTATCTTTTTTAACATCAAGATTTCAGCTTGTTAACATTTCTTGTTTTCCACTATTTTAGCTAATTATTTAAACAGTTTAAATTGTATAACCATACTAGGAAAATTGTTCAAATCATTTAATGTCAGTTTCTTTTCTCTCACGGTTGAGGAATATTGGCATCTAAGGTCTAAAAGCAAACAGACACACAAACTCCAGCACATTTCCTTCCTCTGTATAACAACTATCTGTTGCTTTCGTTCCCAAAGCTCTCCATCGAGGCATTTATTTACACAGAACGGGTGACAGCCTGGCTCTGATCAATAGTGTCAGTTTACAGTGCTGCAGACGGTCAAAAAAAAAAAACAGTATCCCCTACAAACCCGCAGCTATACCTACACAACCATGAACATGAAATGATCACGTGCAAGAAGACAGGGAGGAAAAAAAGATAAGAAACGGCAGACAAGCAGGCAGCACGTGACAAAGAAATGATAACAGCAGACCGCTGCAGCTAGTACTCCTTAAGGAATAAGCAGGAATCCCCAGCGTCCAGCTCTCTGCTTCCAGCGCAGGCTCAGGGGGCAGTAAGCCTCTTTTCATGCAGCTTTTTGTGCCTGATGCCTGCCACAGTAGCTGGCTATGCCATGCAACAGCGTTGTACAGACAGCATAATCCAGGCTGCAGCACATTACAGGAAAAATACGCTACTGGGCAAACACTTATGGAGAGGCTGGTACACTCAGAAGCTGAGTTTGTAAGGGGACATGGGAGGTTCAATAAATCATTCATAGCGTCTACTCTAAAGCCAGCACATCAAGCCAACATAACAGGCAAACATGGCTGAACATGCACTGCAGGGCTTAATGCACGGATCCCATTTTTGTGGCACCTGTTTACATTCACTTAAAGGGATAGTTCACCCAAAAATGATAATTTGATGTTTATCTGCTTACCCCCAGGGCATCCAAGATGTAGGTGACTTTGTTTCCTCAGCAGAACACAAATGAAGATTTTTAACAAAAACCGGTGCAGTCTGTCAGTCAAATAATGGCAGTCAATGGTTACCAAATCTTTAGAGAAAAGAAAAACATGCACAGACAAATCCAAATTACACCCTGCGGCTCGTGATGATACACTGATGTCCTAAGACACGAAACGATTGTTTTTTGTGAGAAACTGAACAGTATTTATATAATTTTTTACCTTTGATACACAGCCACATCCATCTCTCCTGAGCACGATTTTAGCTTTCGGCTTGTTACATGTGAACGCGCTCTGACATAGTATAGACCATTTCAAGGACGTAAACAATAACAAGCACGTTGGAGCCCTACTGCGCATGTCCGGTCCTGAAGCATTTCCGGTAGCGCTATTTCTCCGATCTGTCAATACGAACACATTCTTTTAAAATCTAGCGAAAACGCTTCAGTTAAGGTAAAATAGCTGCTCCTTATCTAATCGATGCAGCGTGCTTGTACACGGGAGATTGCTAAAAGCATATCGCATGGATGAGAACGGAAATATTGTGAACATTTATTCGTACAATGGATGCCTTCAGTCTGAAGCAAGGCAGTGCAACTTACTTCATGTTTTTTGTTCCTAAGATATCCGGAGGTTATTCGTGATTCACTTGATTAATTCACTTGCATTGCGTGGTCAGTCTGTATTTCTGTTTAAATATTTGTTTTCATTAGTACATTATAGGGATGTTAACCGATGACCGTTTGACCGGTGGTTGACCGTATCAACGTTAACCGGTCAAAGTTGTCGGTAGTCGGTTAAAAAAAAAAAAGTGCCGGTGCGTCTTTTACGCATTCTGAAGGTGCCTGTTTTATCCATTGGTTTTATCATGTTGCAGTCTATTAGGCAACATTCCGCATAAGATGGGCTTAGATTTGGAAATACATTACATCTACATTTCAGTGGTAACCGATAAGGTGATGATGATCATCATCTTTCTTTAATATGGTTAGCACTACCTCAACTAAAGCGGCGTCTCTTCGGAGCTGTCATTTTCTTAAATGAGCCGTGGCAATGTTTCAAATGAGCTTCTAACCTAGACAAACGCCTTTATTTTCAAAGCGATCACCTTGTACCCAAACCATTTGAAACTAAGGAGCCATTTGTCCTACGATTACATACAACAAGCTCTTCGGCGCCGCGTTTGCGGGACTCATGTTTCGCGCTGTAGGGGATTTTTAAAAAGTGACGCGAGTGGCAGTGTGTGTGTGTGTGTGTGTGTGCGGGAGGCAGAGCGGCAGAGAGAGGCCGCGATCACACCGAACGCGTTTTTGCAGATGGAGGCGCCTCTTTTGAATGGTTTTCTGTTGGCAGTGAGCGTTCTACGCGCTGCTTATGAGTCCCAGGCGCCTCACGTTTTTGCAGGAGCGCTCTGAGCGCGTGAAGTTGAAAACAAAATCAACTCTGAGCGGAAAAACGCCCAACGTCATTCGTGTTCTTTTCCATTGTCCAATCGAATGAATGGAGAGGCGGGCCTTCTGTTGTGGTGACGGAATTTTACGGTTGCTTAAAAAGTCCGGAGACTGCAAGAAATAGAGGAGAAACCTTTTGTGTCTATCGTGGGTAACCCGGAGCTGTATTATTTAGGGTTTCTGCTAATATGACAGTTTACTTAACAGCATAAAACTAAGATTTTAGAGCGCTCGCGCTATAATCCTTTGATTTGACTGACAGGACAGCTGTTTTGGTCGTTGCTTAGCAACATAAAAAAAACGCAGCACGCTCTTTTATTAAAAGTCACCAAAAAAAGGCAGTGCTGTGCGCCTCGCGTTTTTAGAACTAAAAGACGCGTTCGGTGTGATCGCGGTCAGATGCGACAGAGTTGCGAAATTGCAGGCGCGGCTGGAAATGGCTGTTATTTCAAATAGCGTACCATATTTTAAACTAATCGGTTAACCGGTTTCAACCGGCTAATGAGGCTCGGTGGTCGGTCAAGAAATTTTTTAGTTTTCGCCATCCCTAGTACATTACATTTCACAATACATATAATTTCAATACAACGCTAAATGTATGCTATTAAACTAAGAGCTCGATGCTATTATTACGTATTGAATTCATTTCAACATGTGTTTTACGTTAGTTTGGTCAAGTTTGTTGCTGTGGAACAGTGCAAGAAGAGTCATCATGTGATCACAAATAAACAAGATCAACGCAATTCAATGCTGGCTACAGTGTTTTGCATAAACCTGTATATCTGCAGATTAATAATTGCACGCACAAACACACTACATACAGCATTCATAAATGTTTTATGCACGTATTTACTGTACACACCCACACATATTT
Source organism: Garra rufa (assembly GCF_049309525.1). Taxonomy (NCBI): domain Eukaryota; kingdom Metazoa; phylum Chordata; class Actinopteri; order Cypriniformes; family Cyprinidae; genus Garra; species Garra rufa. The sequence goes on along the minus strand of NC_133361.1, from coordinate 32,219,139 downwards.
TATATATATATATTCAAGTGAAAATGAATACTGGTGTAATGTAAAGGCTGATGCTAATTCAGCTTTGCACAACATATTTTTTATAATAAAAATCATTTAATTAATCATGTTAATGAACATAAAAGACTTCTTACAAAAACTACTTTGTTTATATGTACTGGTCAAAAGTTTGGACAAAGTACATTCTCTCACTTTCAACTGTTTTTATTTCCAGCACATGTATTGATATGTAAATATTTGTATGAACATAAAATGCTTCAACAAATGAAACAACAACAACTGAAACAACATTTTAACTGAAATGGAGCACAAAAAGGGAACAAATATCAAATGCAGCAGTCTGTATCTGGCCTGGTCATCAGTAGCTTTAAGTACTACACTGAATTACTGAATACTACACTCAAGTTCTCAAACACATCTGGGTGTTGATATGGTCAGATGTGGTTTGTCACTGCAGGATGATCAGCTGTCGTTGGGTGTCTACAGATGATGGCTCTCCTTACACTGCCTTATCAGATTTGGTGACCCTTCTGTATTTCTGCAACTGTTTACATCAGTTTAGAATACTTTCTAGAAAATAAAAGAAAGGATATTAGCCATCATTATGAAAATGTATATAACATTTAACCAATTCTATGCGAATTACAGGGAGCTAACAACTTTCAGTATTACACTGTATTGTCAGATTTTGTGACCCTGCTGCATATTTAGAACTGTTTACATCAAAATGCTTCCTAGATTAAGAAACAAATGATATTAAAAATCACCAGTATAAATTTTGTTTACATTATATAAGGATAAAAGTAGAAAAACAATTATTTAATATAATGCACAATATAAAAACAATAATGCTATTATTGCTCAATACGTCAGTACATCTTGGAATTAACATTACCAAAGCTTATGTGATGGAAAACAATATTTACCATTAACATTACGTTTTGTGAACTACTGCCGTTAACTGTTACACAATACGACATTCACGTACTTTCATGTTACTCACTGCATTTGTCAACTGACAAGATAACTAGACGACTAATATGAACTTAGCCCACATAACACTTAGCAATAAAACAGAAATAAAAAACTTGCCTTTTTTTCATTAATGTTACACACGAATCAAAATGCTAGATGCATTGGTAAACAACAAAAAAATGCTACTTTAAATTATCCAGCATCATACTTAAAGAGTTAACGTAAAGATATACAAATAAACCGATTAATTAAAAACGACATTTACTTGCCTGAATCGAAATGTGCTCTGTATATCCAAGAGTTGCTTGTTGTTATCCAGCCTTCTCCTTCACTGCCGCAACACGAGTAAGTTACGTTTACCACCGAACGACAAGGATCTAATTTTAATTTAGACATTAAACAGGAGGATTGTATATATATATGATCACAATCCCACTGTTCATAAAGCGCTTCTCGCCATTGTTTAGAATGCGCTCGACCACTAACCGGAAACGTCCTGGGACCAAAGACATCACTTCCTTAAGCCGCCGAATAGCGCTTGAAATGGTCTATACGCAAACGCCGGAAGCTATCTGTCGCGTGTATACGACACTCAATGTTTACACAGTGCACACAGACTGTGGGTATAGCGGCTATTCAAAATGGTAATTACTTGCGCTTATCCTGATTGTTCAAACCTATTTAAAGCTAAAAGATTACATTTGCTTGCGCAAACTCATCCGGGACTTTTAACTGATTTCCCCTTACGGCGTTTTTCGTATACTACGCTAGAGCGCATACACATGTAACGAGCCGGATGCAAAGCTCGTGCTCAGGACAGATGGACGTGGCTGTGTATCAAAGGTAAAAAATGATATAAAAACTGTTCAGTTTCTCACAAAAACCGATCGTTTCATGTCTTAGAACATCAATGTATCGTCACGAGCCGCAGGGTGTAATTTGGATTTGTCTGTGCATGTTTTTGTTTACTTTTAAAGGTTTGGTGCCCATCCACCTCTCTTATTTGTCTGGCAGACTGCACTGGTTTTTGTTAAAAATCTTCATTTGTGTCCTGCTGAGGAAACAAAGTCACCTACATCTTGGATGCCCTGGGAGTAAGCAGATAAACATCAAATTATCATTTTTGGGTGAACTATCCCTTTAAGACTGACATGAATGACCGCCAAGAAGCATTGTTAGAACATGTTCTTGTTAGAAATATGTTAGGGAATTGACAAAACATCACAATAATGCAATTAGACAATGACCATATGGCTTTTCCCAATGAACTAAGATAGACTAGTTCCTCAGAATTGAGAGATACAAGCTTGCATTTCTAAGAAATATTCTTTCAATTCGGAGAAGACCAATTTGGAGTAGACGTCACAGTTACATCACTGTGCATTGTAGTGACAGAAAAACAATGGTAAGAAGTGGAGGGAACTGGGTAAAATCCATGGAATAATAGAAAGAAAAATTATTGTTGTGCCTTTGGATGTCAGAATCGGAATGCAAATATCATTTTTATAGAATTCTGTCGTCAAAGAAGCCATGTTGTGAAGATAAATGCAAATGTTTAAGCGGACAGATTATGGATGAAACCTGCTATGATTACTCTACATTTAAAGCATAAATTTGATTTAAACAATTTAATAAATCATATATGCAGTTTATAGGGGATAAATTATATTAGCCCTACAGTTACAGCATGAAATACTATATAAACCTATAACATTTAGCTATTTTATCTCACAATTCTGACTTTTTTCCTTGCAAATGCAAGTTTAGATCTTCTAGTTCAGACTTTATAACTCGATTTAACTCAACAATGGCAAGTTTGTCAATTCTGAGGGAAAAAACCCAGAAGTGTGGGATATAAATGTATTATTCTAAACAGAGTGGAAAAGAGAGAATTTTTCTTACCAGAATTGTGAGATATAACCTTAGAATTGCAAGAATAATGTCAAAATTTTGAATATAAACTCCAATTTACCATTTTTTTAAATTATTTTATTCCATATTATTCCATTGAACGCCATCACTGTTTGCAAACACCGAATTGGTCTATAAAGTCGCAATTGTGAAATATAACCTCTCGATTTTGACTTTTTTCTCTGAATTGTGAGTTGATATTTCACAATTGTGACATTATAACACGTAACAGAGTTATTAGGTCAGAATTGTGAGATATAAACTCGCAATTCTGAGGATAGAATTACTAGTCCCCAAGAAATTGACTTTATAACTTGCAATTGCGAGTTATTTCTCAATTCTATCAATTCTAAGTAAAAACTTCAATTCTGAGTTATCTCGCAATTCTGACTTTATTTCTCGCAATTTTAAGTTTACGTCACAATTCTGAGAAAGTTTAATTTGTATCACAGAATTCTGAAAAAGAGTCAGAATTGTGAGGTAAAAGTCGCAATATTTTAAATTTTTTACTCAGAGGTGGAAACAGGTTTCCATAGCAATTTGGTAACTTTGCATAGTCCAAAAAAAAAAAAAAAATTCTCATTTGTGTCATTATGCTAAATTTTGTGCACAAAAACTTAGATGACATGAGTCAGTTAAAGTCCTTGTGGTGTTTCTGTTTGTATTTAGGCCTATGTTCTCTTCTTTTAACATTATGTTACTGCAAAAAGTGTGTGTGACATCTTGTCCAAACAAAGTTCTGGAGCTACATGTACAGATATGAAAAAGCTGGATATTAATGACAAATAGTGAAATAATCTCATGGACCGGAGTGTTCAGATAAGTATCAGATTGAAAAACACATAACAAAAGTCATACACAAAATCAGATCTGCCACAAACAATGGTGATTTCCGTAAAGAGCACTGTTTGCCGCCCACTGTTTTAATGTGCAAAATTATTACAGTGTTTAATTAGCAAACGTTTAATTAAAGGATTTGCATTATTTAGCCTAAACAAAATGCTGAAGAGGGTAAACAAGTATTTGAGTATGCATTGCTGCAATGCTATTTGTGAAGTGACAAGTAGTTCAAATACAAAAACAGTATTTCGAGAACAAAGCAAATATACTACCAAAACATGACATCCCTATATATTTTCTCACTTCCTGAGTAAGATATAAATCTTCATCCTGATCAAGTTAAACATTGTAGAATCTGTTTAAAACAGGCCTTACAAAGATCTAGCATTTGACAATGAGTAATTATTCAACCCTGTGTATTTTGATTGGATTGAATAGCACACCTGGAGTCTGGTTAAAGAAATGCTAATTGTGAAAGCATCAACACATCATTTAGTCAATAGAGGCTTTAAGAAACACCATTGCCAAATCACCTGGTAGCCTTACAGGTTTTGGAGGTATACAACAGAGTCTCACTAACACCACAAGTTAAACACAGCTGTTTTGCAGTAACAAGCAAACGTTTTGAAGCCTGAATGCTCATGGCCTTAAAATTTATTATCCCCATGTGTGCGAGCATGTTTGTAACAGCAACAGTGAAAGAAGTGAACTCACAATAGAAGCAGAATACAAATCAAGTTCTCTGTAATGTTTTGCATTCTTATACGGTTGCATCCAGGCTGCCTTATTCATTAACACAACAATAAAAACCAAACAGCCCAACTAATCCACAAAAAATACCTTCAGGGTGAAACGGAGTCAAAAACATGTGAAGTCAAGTGCTTTCTCAGGGCATTATCAGCAAAGACCTTTCCAAGTAATGAGGAAACAACAAGAAAATAAGAAACTTGCATTTCTCCCTGATTACTCTGTAACCATGATGAGGGCTATAACTTCTGAGCAAGCTAAAAAAAACAGCCAGGAGGTGCATGCTTCAACGATGACACAAATATTTACAGAATTCTGCCTCTCTTTTTAACCCACTAATGAAATTACCAAAGGATATAATCAGGTCACAAATGTCATTCATCTCAATAACCTGTCATCAAGTTCTACAATTCAGACATGAAGAAATTAGAAATATTCAGACTGTTTAAAACATTTAGGTGACACAAAAACACATTTTAATAGCTATGTTTGTATTGTTGCAGTCTAATAATTATCATGTCAAAAGCAGAAACAGACAATTAAATTTGGTTCTACAAAACAATTACTGAACTCATAACAACATAAACTGAACATAAACCCCACAATATCGCTTAATCATGAAAAGAAATGATCGCAGAAGCCACATCCTACTTCCTGTTGTGTGAAACATGAACCCAAAGTAAGACGGACATATTAAAAGAAGCAGGAAAATGAAGCAAAGGACAGCATTAACAGATACAGATACAGATACAGATACAGATACAAACACACAATTAAAAAAAAAAAAAAAACATCAAGAACATCAACATCAAGTCAAACGACTTTGGAAAATATTTTAGGCCATCAAACATAATTACCTGAAGTACTCAAAAAGTACTTAATGTACTTGTTTCAGTACAATTCAACATTTAATCTAGTCTTTTTGGGAGGAACTTGAGTCACTCTATTGTCCTCCTCAGGCACAATAACTTATTGTCTACGACCCCGCGCTGATAAGGTCACAAAAAGCATACTGCCATCAAAGCCTCCTAGACACTATAGTGTGAAGGTGTTGATTGTCAACACTTGTTGAGGGCATAAAGCCAGAACACAGCGAAACTATCAGGAATCTGTGAGTAAAAAAAGGTGAGGCAAGCTGGCTAGAAACAATATTTTGATTATTATTGTCAAAAGATCACGTTTTTAGGCTAACACGTGGGGTTGGGTACAAGAACCGGTTATTTCGCCAATACTGAACTAATCTGACTCATGCAGCATGTTGTACTGTACGTATTGAACCTCATGAACCAATAACAGTTAGTGTTATATTGCACTAAAGGAACGTGAGACCTAACTCAATGTAGTTGTTGACTGGTTGTGCATATGCCATTATGAAGTTAAACATACACAAATTTGTGTTAATATCTTACCACATCATTGTTTATTTTGTTTTTTGTATTCAAACAAACTATAAAGCCCATTCTGAAAAAATGCACCTATGTCAGTAAAGAGGCTGTGAAAATGTGTGCAAACATATCCTTTCCGAGAACAGCATTAAATATGTTCAAATGTATCTAAGTAATCTAAATAATCTAAAAAAGGTAACCTGTTCTGCTGAAATCTGAAATGATCACATATTTGCAAAACTATGACAGCTGTAAGAACCGATTAAAAACTGCATTTAATTTTTTTTAAATGTTTCTTTCTAAAACAATACTAAAGCACTCATTAAAAGGACAGTCCACTTAAAATTAAATTATGACAATTTATGTTGTTTCACACCTGTATGATTACAGAAATACGCAAACTTTATGAACCAAACAACATTGGAGGCTGCCACTGACGATTATTTTGGTAATCGAATAATCGGTCGATTATTCTGATGATTAATCGAGTAATGGGATAATTACAATAATCTTTTTTTGTAGTAATAAAAACAGACCTAAGTAAACAATAGCCTTTACAATTACTTAAAATATGTATATAATGGCAATAATTAGTTTAATAAGTAATTTAAACAAAAAACTGTTAAAATACATAATGCATTATAAACAAGTGAGCTAATGTACATTCCACATTATAACAAATGACTACAGCGGGCACATAAGGCTTGATGATTGTTTGTACACCTTACGACGCAATCTAATCCTTATTGAATATTGATTAAACAACAATTAAATCAAACCTCCGCTTAATCTTTAATATTTGCCCACATTTTTACGACAGAAATGCTATGACCACTGGGATTTCTTGAATGTATACTCTTGTGTCTGTGTAGCTTTATAAATGATTTACCTTACAAATCTAATGAAATAGTGCATGTTGTGTTCCCAAACGAACATTATATTAAACCCAAACTCAAAGCAATATGCAGAGATGGAGTTTGAGATGCTTTAAACATGTAAATGATAACAGTTTGTGTGGAGCAGCATTTACTGTAAACAGAGCCGCTCTGAGACACACGTACGTAATTTAAATAATTAAAGTGCACATATTAAACCTGCATATTCATTTAATCGAGTCGTAGCGTTTGTGAATTCACAATAGCATTATGCTTTATTATGATTTTTACATTTTTAATATTTCATGCAGCCTTGGGAAAACATTCAAATAATGCATTTAATGGATTCTCATCCATGGAATGCGCCACTTCCAGTGTTTTGACAATTACTCGACATGAGTACATGAGTACTCAAATTGAATCGAGGAATCGTGATAGCCCTAATTGACTTTTCTAAAAATATCTTATTTTATGTTCCATAGAAGAAATAAAGAGTTGGAAACACATGAGAGTGAGTAAATCAACTATCTGGAGGAATCACTGAAATACCAGAATCATTAAGAGGAACCAGACGGAGTTTACGATTCCCACATCCACTAATATGTTTAGGTAACTGTCCATAAATAAGATTCAATGCACTGGCTACCAAACACTGTCGTTCTCTCTAATATTAATTGTAAAGCCATTATGTTAAACAACTCAAAACATACCAAACATTAAGAAAACTGAAAACTAATATTCTCTCACCCAAACCCCTAAAGGGAGCACTGCAGCATCTACTGATGACTATCAGACAGATAAAAATCTTGCAAGCTTTAGTAACCCAAATCCTCTGGACTTAAATGCCCTGCGAGACTAAACAGTGAAGCAGCCATTGACGAGATTCAACACTCATTGTTTCATGAGACAGACATTCCTTGTCCAATTAGAATTCCTTTCATGGGCCCAGGGGGGAAAGCAGCACAGCTGGAGGCGCTGGGTTTGTCTGTGGCCCGACAGCTCTCCAACCTCTGCTGTGGACATCTCTTCCACAAACAAACTCAAGTGGCCACAGAGGAGATGTTGTGAGACACAAACGCATCTGTGTAAAATAAAGAACCGGCTCATTCAGAGCTTTCTTGTTTGTGTGGGAACAAAATGTCTTTATATGGTGGCGTCACTGCCTTTATCAAAGTAGTGTGGAGTTTGACATCAAAATGCTTCTGCCAGACAAAAACAGGGCCATGGGAGATGTAAAAACCCATTTTAGTCAACTAAACATCAAACTTTTTCACATTAAAATAACAAAATGCCCATGGAATCCACTTGTTCTAGTGCCAAAGAAGTAGGAAGAAAGGCAGTAACACTACAATAAGGTTAGCTAACTACAATACTTCTAATGCATTCATTAATCTTAGTCAATATTACTTTTTATCTGTTAGTAATAGTACATTTTCACAATGCATCATCAGTCATCATCAACCATATTGGCGGCACTGAACGTAAATAATGCCACTAAACCGAACGAAACTCACATATTTTACTCATTATTGCTGCTGAAAATGGTCAATTATTGTCATGTTTTGGGCTGTACTAATCGGTCAGAATGGGGAAAACATTTTGGAGTACTATAGACTGCCAAAATTGATAACAAATCTAGGAAAAGAGTGCAAAAAAACTGCCTGGGGAAGAAAAGGCGTTTGTTTTTAGCCAAACTGAACCAAGATTTCCATGGCAAGAATACAGGCAACATTGTGTTTGTATTTATCATTACCGGTCAGGTAGGTAATATATATTAGACTAATATCTTAATTAATACCAGTCATACATATCTTTACCACCTATTAACTTTGATTTGTCAAAATATTGCACCCTTTCCTGCTTACCAAGTCCTTCTCCATGTGATTTAGCAGCTTCCACACGTTTTAGACAGCATAAATTAGCAGAACAACATGTTCAGTAGTACATTAACTGTGCAATCCATGCTGTTGTTTACATCTGAGTATCACCAATATGGCCACACATCCAGGTGACTGACCAAATCCTAAGCTAACATGAACATTAAACAGTACTTTTACTGGCAAACATTAACAATGTTAATAAATACTGTAACAAATGAGTCACTCCATGTTAGGTAATGTTAATTAATGTTGTAAAGTGTTTCCAAAAACAGCTATAAAACAAGAAAATGCTTTTAACCTTGTCCCCACTTAGTCTTTAATACCACACAAAGCATATAACCTTGTAATTTTGCATTTACTAATCTTCCTACTTCATAAACACTGATATGTCAACAGGAGATTTGCTTTAAAGAGACCAATGCTCCGGGGCACTGTCACCATCTATGTGATACTATCAATGAGATCAGTATGCATCTATCATATCCTGCTCATTTCCAAGCAAGAAGCGATTTCAAAAGAGTAGGGAAAAATATCCTCCCCAAGAAAACCCCAACAGTGGATTTCGAAACAGTATATTAGCATTTAAAGACCAAGCACTTGTAACCCTTTGTTTAGCTTCAGTGAGCAATTATAATAAGACAGACACAACACAAAACATTAATGAATAGTCTGCCACACATGGCGGTCTTAATATCTTAATATATAACGGAGACACGGCCATCCAGATGAGGGGAACCGAGAAAACAGCTGCCTCTGCTTCATCCGGTTAATACTCAGCTGATTTATGACTAATCCAACCTAACAAACCATGCAGGGGAAGCTGCTTTCGGCTGATAACGTTCACATAAGTGAAAATAAACCAAGTCCACTTACTATAGTGCTGTTTATAGAAATGTTGATGAAATAATAGACTGGTTGTCGTGTTAGCATGCGTTTAGCATTGAGAGCCAGGCTGCTGCAACTCGCCCCAGCAGCAGAAGCTAACAGGATAGTCGCCTAGCCTTCCATACACACATTAGCGACAAACACACAGCGATGATAACGAAGCTAAAAGTATAAAATGCTATTTAACACAGAAATTAGACAATGGAAACGATAAGGAAGCTGATATGTTAGTGTTTTACCTGTCAGTCGGATTTTGATGCTTGACCCGTTCCTTCGAGTCCCAGGATTCGACATCACTCCCACAAAATAGCCAACGAACTTTCTCTCAGGATAAACCCAAGACGCTCGCTTCAAGCGGATAGAAAAACGTATAAAAACGCGCTACGCTAATATGTGGGCTGTGCATGTGTTTCTAGGCGATAAAACGGTATTATTTCCGTCTGGCAAATCCCCTGTAGCTTTCAGACTTAACAACACAGGCTAACATTTTTTTTTGAGCTCAACGGCGTTCTGACATCACGTTAGTACAGCTGTACGTGCACGTACTCGCTGCTGGGCGTGCGCGCGCTCTTCCGCCTGGCGCTGCCAGTGCATTTGTGGTGTGTGATAATGTAGGAGGACATTAGACATCTGCGTTGAGATGTTGCCCAAAGCGGAATTACTTCATAAAAATGTACTATGTTGGCTGTTTTTCAGCTATGTCAGAGAGAGTATTTTAATTATTTTAACTAATTTTAACTAATATGTGACTCTGGACCACAAAACCAGCCAAAAGGGTAAATTTATACACAATCTAAACGAATAATCTGAATAAATAATAAAGCTTTCCATTGATGTATGGTTTGTTAGGATAGGGCAATATTTGGCTAAGATACAATTTGAAAATCTGGAATCTGAGGGTGCAAAAAAATAAAAAATACTGAGAAAATCGCTTTAAAAGTTGTTCAAATTAAGTTATTAGCAATGCATATTACTAATCAAAAATTAAGTTTTGAAATACTTACAGTTGGAAATTTACAAAATATGTTCATGGAACATGATCTTTACTTAATAAAAGAAAAAGAAAAGAAAAATGTATCATTTTGACCCATGCAACAACTTATTGCTACAAATATACCTGAGCTACTTAACCTCCTGACTACCAGCAAAGGAGTTATGTCCTCTGTAGAGGACAAAAGTTTTTAGCGATTTCTCTGAGACTTTACATGTCAGATTTTTAAGTCTGGATGTCCTGTACAGAGCACATTCAGGGCTTTTCAGAGATACCAAATGATTGAAAGTTTCACCATGACCACTCCCTCTTCTTGGTCTTTAAATATGGCTGACATTAATTTAGTGATCAAATTTAACATTTAACACCCTTATGGAAACATGGTAATATTTTGTAATGATCATTTAAATCTGAATAATTTTCACATTGTTTCTCATAAAACAACATCTCAGGAAAATGTTATGGGGTTTCAAATTAAAATATGACTTTCTGTTACGAAGCAGGACATTCATTTCATGCATGTCCACTGTAGAGGACACTAGGACTTGGTGCATGTTTATTACACATTTTGGGAAACACAACAAGTAAATAGGGAAAGAAATTATATTTCAGTATTGCTATGAAGTATTAGATATTATTATGAAAATCTTGCCAATTATTACTCTCATTATTATACTTATTTGATCATTATACGTTGCCCCAAAAACACATTATGCAAATTATACATATACAAATTTATAATAAAGTTTGGTATGAAAAATAAAAATGGATTTGTGATTAAACTGTTTTTGCCTTTTTATGTCTATTCATGTCTTTTTATTAAAAAAAGAAGAGATTTTTTTTTAAAGTTCTGATGTCCTCTACAGAGGAAATAGCATAACATATGAATAAAATATAATTTTTCAAAAATTTTATTTTTCAATTTTGTTTTTATAGTCTAAACAATGTAATGACATGAAAACATACTAAAATCTCAAAACATTTTTTCCCTGGTAGTCAGGAGGTTATGACTGGTTTTGTGGTCCAGGGTTGCATATAAGATTAATCTGAATTAAAGTGATGTCTAGGAAATCTAGAAAAAAATAAGTCATGTTGATATTTTGCAGCATCTTGTAATATTTTACATGAACAGATTAGCATTTGGTAGAGCTTGTTGTTTTGGGTTGTAATAAATTGGCAGCTGATGAATGCAGATGATTTACATTAAATTTGCATTATTCTGATTGCATTAATTGTGGCTTGATAATTGCCATGTGGTAGAAGCAAATACGGTTAGTCTGAGCACTAGGGGAAGGGATTGGATTTGAGGAGTTTAGCAACTGGAAACAATAGAGCCATTTAATACTGTAGTGCAGAAGAAAAGCCAATCCACATAAACAGCAGGCTAATGAGGGAGGCAGGCCACACACTGGCCTTTTTCAGTCCGTCACCATTTTAATGAGCAGAGAGGCATTGTGCTTTTGGCATTCTAATGAAGTGTATTTGATCTGAAGACTCATTAAAATCAAAACAAATACATATTAATGCATTCAATTAAAGCAGTTCATTGTGTGGGATGCAATGTGGATTAATGATGTACGGCTCAAAAATTTTAATGTTGAATCAATGGTAGCATTCTAACGTATTGACTGATTATTGAGGACATCATGTAATTATGGCATGTGTTCACCTCAGAGGACATTCACATATTGATCATAAGATATTGCTAATTTTACTGCAGGCTAATTAAAACTAATTACCCGAAACAAAGGGTTAATAATATATTGCATCAACATGCTTCTTAGTAATAATGTTAGGTAGTAACATTAAACATATTTAAGCTGAATTACAAGCTTTAGGTAGTATTTTTGTGTTTTAGAATTTAGAAAGTGATTGCAACACTAGGGCTTTTAATGAAATGCAAGACATGAGTCATTGAAAATGTTTAACTGCATTCACAACAAATGATAGATGTGTGAATGTTTTAGAATGTGACATATGATGTAAAATACCCCAAATATGAAACCAAATATAGATAGACACCTCATTGACATAATTTACTCAAATCAATTTGAGATGTTGATGTAGCTCACTTCTGCCACCTCTTGGTCATAATGTTTATGGTAAGTGCAGGATTTTGATTGTTTGCCAACTGAGGCTGAGCCTCCAAAAGATCTGTTAACTGACTGAACTGATGCAGAATGCAGAAATGAAATGTATGCATTTAATTTGATTTAATTCATTAGTGAGTCTGTGAGTCATTTTATGAAATAAAAAATAGAGAAAGTATAGAGGGTTTGCACTTACATCACGGTTTGGCCATATTGGAGATATTATTGGATGTAAACAACAGCATGGATTGCACGGTTAATGTACTACTAAATACGATGTTCTGCTAATTTAAGCTGTTTAAACCACAGGGGGAAACATGTGGAAGCTGCTAAATCGTATAGAGAAGGATCTAGTAAGCAGGAAAGGGCGAAATAATTTGACAAACTAAAATTAATATGTGGTTAAAATATGTACAAGCAGTATTAATTAAGATATTAGCCTAATATTTCACCTACCTGACTGGAAATGAATAAGAACAAACATGAATGTTGTCAAGATTCCTGCCCTGGAAATCCTGCTTCAGTTTGGCCAACCTCAAACATCTTTTGCTCCAGTTTTTTGCCCTCTTCTCCTTGATTTGTTTGAACTTTTGGCAGTCTGTACTCCAAATGTTTTTCTCAGTCCAACCATTTAGTACAGCCCAAAACATGACAATAATTGACCATTTTCCAGCAGCAATAATTAGCTATAATTTGCAAGTTACGTTTGGTTCAGTGTCATTGTTTACGTTCAGTGCTGCCAATATGGCCGATTGATGACATGTAATGAAAACAATCTATTAAGGTTCAATTTTTAACGTTCTATAAAATAGACAGAATGTCTTTAAAGGAACACTCCACTTTTTTTTGGAAATAGGCTCATTCTCCAACTCCCCCCGAGTTAATAATTAGATTTTTACCGTTTTGAAATCCATTCAGCCGTTCTCCTGTTCTGGCGATATCACTTTTAGCATAGCTTAGCATAGATCATTGAATCCTATTAGACCAATAGCATCGCGTTCAAAAATGACCAACGAGTTTCCATATTTGTCCTATTTAAAACTCGACTCTTCTGCAGTTATATCGTGTACTAAGACCGGCGGAAAATGTAAAGCTGCGACTTTCTAGGCTGATAAGATTAAGAACTACACTCCCATTCCAGCGTAATAGTCAAGGAAGTTTGCTGCCGTAACACTGGCTGAAGCAGGCGCAGTAATATCACGCAGCACATCGCAGCACAATGTGACCAACTGCATGCACAGGGAGCGTTCCTCATTGGAAGTTACCTAGCTGGGAACTAATTTCAGGCGCTGCGTGATATTACTGCGCCTGCTGTGTCCATATTACGGCAGCAAACTTCCTTGACTATTATGCTGGAATGGGAGTGTAGTTCCTAAACTTATCGGCCTAGAAAATCTCAGCTTTACATTTTCCGCCGGTATTAGTACACGATATAACTACAGAAGAGTCAAGTTTTAAATAGGACAAATATCAAAACTTGTTGGTCATTTTTGAACGCGATGCTATTGGTCTAATAGGATTCAATGATCTATGCTAAGCTATGCTAAAAGTGGTATCGCCAGAACAGGAGAACGGCTGAATGGATTTCAAAATGGTAAAAATCAACTTATTAACTCAGGAGGAGTCGGAGAATTAGCCTATTTCCAAAAAAAGTGGAGTGTTCCTTTAAGTGCTATTAAAATATGCTGATAAAACATGAGTCAAAACATGAGTCAAAACATGAGTCAAAATAAATGTGACATGGTTGTAAATAGTACAAAACATGAGTATTTTCTGTCTGTTTTATATGTGAGTTTATGTGTTATCCAAATGAAAACTCACAGAGCTTTATTCAAGCTTTATCCAAGTTTTAAGTTAATGTGATTACAGCCAAAACCACTTCTATTCACCTTTTTCTTTAACACGGAAGTAAGTCTAAGGGTGAGATTTCCGGTTCATTAGCCGCTATAGGAAAATAACAAGAAAAATAACAGCGTGCAGTAAATGGTAAAACGTTATGCATTGCAAACCAGTGTGTTCATAATTAAGACAATACATTAATAATATGATAAGACACACCAATTTGCAATATTAAGCAGCGAAACAAACTGTTTTGTACAGCTAAAAATAGCTGATTGTGGATGAGACCGGAAACCAGACCCATACAATTTACAAATGGCCGCGCTCACACTTACAGGATGAAAAAGGTAGACAATGGAGAAGGTTCTGGAGTTTTTTTTTTTTTTTTAAATAGCCTAACTAAAAATGGAATGTGAATGACTGGCTAACCTGGCCATTGTTAGATGAAACTGGTATTCCTTTTTTGCATTTACTGCTATAAACGTTTTTGCTACAGTCTCTGAAATTTTTGTAACTATTGGTGAATTTATATTTATCTCAATGTTAAGAAGGTAAATTCAACATTCTCAGAATACACCGCTTAGTTTTGATAGCCTATTAATGTATTCAGTTATCAGGAATACCCTCTGAGTATCCGGGGAGCAACATGTGTGTTCACAGCTTTGAGATAGCAGCCTTAATGATCCCCTAATTCACACATGCTTGAAGTGGAATGTTCCACCACCGCACGATAATATCATAACATAGCCTCATTACAGTAGATCACAGACTAATGTTTTTCACTTGTTTATTCTTCCTACACAAAAGCTGCTACAGTTTCAATAGCTGATGACGAGAACAATAAGGATTTCTGGTTCACGAAGATGATTTTATATTTACTCTACGTTTACCCTACCTCTAAACATACCCCTCACAGGAAAATTTCTGCATTTTATATTTTCAAAACACTTAATTCTCTATGATTTACAAGCTTGTTTGACCTAAAAATGTCCCCACAAGGTCAAAAAAGTTAAGCAGTTGCCTTAAGTTTTTAAGTTAAATCAGCTTAAAACTACAAGTCATTTTAACTTATTACAATAAAAATGAGTTGATATAACTTGTGAGTTTAAATTACTTAAGTTGATTTAACTTAAAATCTTAGGGCAGCTGCTAAACTTAAGTTTTTAAGTTGAAACTGGTGAAAACTTTTTACAGTGTACTTCCTGTAAGAGTGGGCGCGGCAATTAAAAAAAATGGGTGTGGCTTCTGGTCTCATCTGCATCCAGCTATTTTTAGCTGTACAAAACAGCTTGTTTTGCTGCTTAATATTACAAATGGGGTATGTCTTACCATATTATTTTATGTATTATCTTTTTTATGAGCACACTGGTTTGTAGTGCAAATGGTTTTACCATTAACTGCACGTTGTTAATCTTCTCGTTAATTTCCTCTAGCAGCTAATGAACTTACTTCTGCGTTAAAGTGTAAGGTGGATACTTATGGGGATATTTGGTACACATAATGTAGTGAATACCAATACACACAATATTTAAACAACATTTAATCACTGACCTAATATAACATGTTTTTGGGTTTTAATCATAAATACCTAATATTGTTCCATTTATACTGAAAACAAGTAATCATAGTTTGCAAATAGGGTAAGAAAAATAAACAATCTTTCATTTCTTAGGCAAATTTAGCACATTTTAAGGATGCCAAGATGTTTTTGTAATCACTCACATTTCTAGATGTAGGTCATGCTGTGTTTCCTTTATCCAGCTGTGATTGCAAAGTGATTTTCATTAATGAATTAAAGTTAGATTCATATTAAATCATAATATATAGCAATTGTGAACCCAGCTCTAAAACACCCATTTAACCATTGTAAATAATACCACTGCTCTATGTTGAGAACAGCAATGGGCTTTCAAATATCACATATTCCTAGTGGAGAAACTGGTGCCAGCAAGACTGAGAACAGCAAAAAGGTCATCCAGTATTTTGCCAATGTGGGAGCCACTGGAGGGAAGCCAGCTTCAGATTTCAAGGCAAGCGAATGGTTTTGATGTCCTCTCTGTGGAACATCATGCCCTGTTCTATTAGCCAAGGGTTTAAACTGAATCATTTAGTTAATTTTTCCCTGTCCTAAAGGCCAAGGCAACGTTAAAAACCACCAGAAACAACAAGTCTTTTCCATCTCCTATATTCTCCTACCACAAAAGAAAACAATGTACAAACCCTGCATTAAAACAGCATCTACTGTCCTTACTACCTTGAACATGTCAGTTGCATTGCTGTCTATGCAGGCTCAGAAAGCTCAGATTTCATCAAATAATATCTTATTTTGTGTTCTGAAGATGAACAAAGGTCTTATGGGTTTGTAACAACAGAATGGTAATTAATGACAGAATTAAAATTTTTGAGTGAAATATCTCTTTAACTTTGGCGATTTACAGTAGCAACTTCATAAACCCAATACGCATGAAGGGTTCCATAAGCCGATTTTGAGCTGGTGCATTAGTGAAACTATAAGTCTAGACTTCAGAAAGAAAGATTTCCATATTGTTGCTATAGTCTCAGCCAAAGAACGTCCCATGTTGAATATATCAAAACATCCCAGGTGGGATACAAGCAGGATGGCTATACAAAAACAAAGATCCACTGAACGAAACAGTGGTGGGCCTGTTGCAGTCCTCCATGGCTCTTTTGACTCAGCTCTTCAAAGCAGAGGAAGCTACACCAGGTGCAAAAAGACGAAGAAAAAAAAAAAGAATTGCAGAAAAGCCCTCTTCTAGACCATCTCAGCTTTCTATAGGGTATAGTCACCTATATAAATAATATAACAAAATGCATGAATTTCCCCACAAAACATACTCTTATTTAAGTTGATTTTTTCTTTGGCCCCAACAGGAGCAGCTGCAGCTGCTATACACTGATATCCACTCTATTCTTTTTATTAAAGAAGTAGTTCACCCAAAAAATTATATTTGCTCAAAATATACTCTCTTTTAGGTTAAATAAGACGTAGACGATTTTCGAAACAGATCTGGAAAAATGTAGCACCACATTACTTGCTCACCAATGGATCCTCTGACTTGAATAGGTGCCATCAGAATGATTTTTATTTTTTGGGTTATTCCTTTAATAGCTGTCATTATTGCATTTTATTTCTTTATTTTTTATTTCTAGAATTATCTTATTTTATTTTTACTCTGTATTGTACTCTGTACAAAAGGTTTTGAAATCTGCTACATAAATCAGCTTTAAATCAATTACTTAAACATATTTGAGTTATAGTCCTTAGATTCCCTGAAAATAAACATATATACTGATGTAAGTATTAGGTCTGTCAGTTTAACGCTTTAACTTAATTAATTAGTTATGAAAAAATAATGCGCATAAAACTTAACGGCCCCGCCCCCAGACCTGTACATCAACTTATATTTATATAGTTGACTGTTGACAAATAAGATGTGGGGCAACAACTCTATAAATGCAGTCATGACCTAAAATTCAAGATATTGGTGCAAGAAAAGGCCTTGTATGTGTTTTTTATGTGTTTATATTTATATATATATCACAGGATATCACACGGGGAGCAAGAGCAATATTACATGAGTGCTGATTTTGCTTAAATGTGATTTTATACAACAGTTCAGTAAATAAGAAGTTGATATTGTGTTATATTTTAAAAACAATTATGTTTTTTTCTCAGTTTTGCAGATAACATATTACATTTTGAATTAATCTGCACTTTGAACGAATTGTGTGAATCAATTAAATTTATTTAAATACTGAGATGTTTCTCAAATTATCTTCTTTTATGTTCTATAGTTTACGTTTATGTTCATGTGTAATCAAATTTTATGTTGAATAAAATAAAATATTTCTTTCTAAAGCTACAGTTTGTAATGTCTCCTTGATACTTTCTCATTTAACACAAAAATAGTTTTAAATAATCTTATGTGGGTATTTTCACAGTCAAGCTTATTTTGCGATTAATTAAAACATGTAATTACTTAGATAAATTTTTTTAACAAATGCTCATCCACTAAGCAAGAATAGATTGTTATTATTTCAATATACACTCTCAGGTGTTTGTGACGCATTTTAAATCCTGCACCTGGCATGTAAGGGCATCCTAGACAGAATCTGCATTTTCCAAAAGGCTTTCCTAACAGACTTTTAAGCAGAAATTGTCTCTGTAAAACAGTAGCTCTTTTTCACATAAGACATGGAAAAAAGACAAGACAGAAACAGTACATAAAATCCATTGAAAGGTTTAAAGGGATAGTTCACTTAAAAATTAAAATTCTCTCATTAATTACTCAACCTCATGTCGTTCCAAACCTGTAAGACCTTATAAATTAAGATATTTTTTTTTAAATCTGAGAGCTTTCTGACCCTGCATGGACAGCAATGCAACTGACAGGTCTTACAGGTTTGGAACAACATGAGGGTGAGTAATTAATGACAGAATTATCATTTTTGAGTGAACTATCCCTTTAAACCTTTTATTGTAAGTATGCAATGAATTTTATGTACTGTTTCTGTCTTGTCTTTTTGGCATGCTTTCTTGTCTATTCCTTTAAACTAAACCCTTGCCTCTCACTATTTCAGAAATGGCTTCACTGCTATTCAGAGAAATGTGAGAAAATTCCTGCAGCTCAAATATTGTGGAAAAATATACTTCTTGAAGTCATTTATTTATATGCTTTTTTATTCGTCTATATTTTCCTTTCTATCCCACAGTGTTTTATTTTCAGGTTTAACTTTTACTCCACACGGCTTACCAACAGAGCAAGATGAAGCCCAAAAAAAGAAGAGCTGTAAGCTGCTCTGGTAGAGAAGATCAAAGAACCTGATGAAAAATTGATGACTTTTTTCAAAGAAAGACATGATTCAGCCCTGACCTCGGCAGCTGTAAGTACATGACTGTGTGTCTGAATGTGCTTTTCATTTTTAATGAAAATGAACTGCATTTTAACATTCTCAGGAACAAAATACAGTTGCAGATGCCGAGACATACTGTAACCAGCTGATCAAGCAGAAAATCAGCATGACAGAACGGATATCCAGGATATGAAAGAGACGTTAGAGAAGGACAAGAATGTTGCCAAAGCTTAAAGTGCTCAAAACTGATGGACCTGAGAAGAATCTTGGAAGGATGGGAGTCGATTCTGGCAAAGTCAGAAAAGGAAAAACAGGTGAAAGCAATCAAAGATTTCACTAAAATATGGTTGTAAATTCCTCACACAGCTGCTATCATGTGTGAAATCAAGCAAGCACGTGTTATTGATTGACAGATTAAAATAAAGTATCACAATGATCTGAAATGATTCAGTTTATTGGCTCTAAAATACCTGCTGTGGCTCTTTAGGCCATGGATGACAAAGTGCACAGGAGAGTCAACAGGATAAAAGTATTGCTAATGCCCAGAAGGAAAAGAAAGATCAAGAGCAGCGCCTTAGCAGGCAAAGAAGCCAGGTTTAGAATTAAAGCTGTTATTAGAAGAAAAGAAAGTACATGCAGCCACTCTGAAGAAGGTCAAGCAGCACAGACTTGGAAGATCTCACCATTAAGCTGAAGAAGATAAAGGCTGCTCATTTGAGGGGGTACCATTAGAATATATACTTCATAAAAATAAGTAAAGTGGTTGTTTCAATTTAAGTCCTATGCAGCTGTGCCAGTCCTACAAAAGACACAGTATGACTAGAGTCCAAAATGTGAGGAACTGAAGACAGACTTTGAAAGCTGTCAGAAGTCATTTCGTTTCTAGATGAGACAGATATACAAGCTTAGCATTGCTTATAAGGGGTTCTTAATCACCTGAAAACTATCAACCTTTGTCTTCAATGCGGAAGCAAGCCTATGGGTGAGATTCCCGATTTATTATGCACAATAGGAAAAATAATAATGAATAACAACATGCAGTGAACTGTACAAATGTTTGCACTACAAACCATTGTGTTGATAATTAAGATAATACATTACAATAATATGAACAGCACACCAATTTGCAATATCAAGCAGCAAAACAAGCTGTTTTGTACAGCTGAATATAGCTGGATACAGATTAGACAGGAATCCAGACCCATAAAATGTACAAATGGCTGCACCCACTCTTACGAGAAGAAAAGAGGTGGATTAGAAAAGAAAAGAAAGTAATTTCTTGTATTGCAGGCTCTCAGAAAATTTTTAAAAGTCCTTATACAAACATTAATTCGTATTAGTGACAATTGAACTAAATGTTAAAATACTTGGAATATGAGTTCTCCTTTAAAAAAGTATGTTTTTTTTCGACATCAGTGTAACCTTTTTTTGAAACCGAGAAGGGAAAAAGATCAGAGTACAACAGAATTCCTCAAAGCTAGCCTGGAGGAAAAGGTCAGAGGTCATGCTGAAGCTTTGAGGAGGAAGAAGAAAATGGAGTCAGACTTAAATAAAATGGAGATCCAGCAGGACAATGGCACCAAGAACAATAGTGAGCTTTAAGAGACTGTAAGCAGATCTAAGCACATCAGAATTATTATCATTATTATGTTTTAATCACTGTTGGCCCTGCTTTAGTATGAAAATCTTTTTTTTTTTTTTTTTTTTTTATACGAACAGAGAGCTATTTAACCTGCAGAAATGACATCTCGAACCAGACGGTGACTGAAATCAAAGTTTTGTGCAGTGGGTTGGAAGCCTCCTGCCAGAAAACCTGTTGAAAAAGGTCAAATTAAAATGAATGCAATTTAAAGAAATCCTTTCACTAATATTAAAAGCCTGTGTTTTAAATGCCAGCTGTAAAAATCTGTATTTAATTTACAGAGACTTTTTGAAGTATGGGGTCGGAAAGGTTTTTCCAATTAGCATTGAAGTCTCTTCAAAGCTGCATTTCTGAACAAAAATGTAGCAAAGCTGAATTTTCAGGAGCCATTACTACAGTCTTAAGTGTCACATGATCCTTCAGAATTTATTATAACATGCTGACTTGCTACTCAATAAACATTTCTTATTATAATTATGAATGTTGAAATTAGTTGTGCTTGATATTTTTGTGAAAACAATGATACGTTTTTTTCAGGATTCTTTAATGAACGGCAAGTAAAAAAAAAAAAACGCATTTATTTGAAATAGAATTCTTCTGTTACAATGTAAACATCTTTATTTACCTTTTTATCAATTTGATGCAAAAAAGTATTTATTTATTTAAAAAAAATACTGACCACAAGCTTTTGAATGCTAGTGTAGCCTAGCATTCAATTTTGTGTACAATTTTGCCCAGCATCTGTGGACAACTAATTTGGCCTTGGTTATACTGTAGAATTGTAAAAGTAACAGAATTCATCCCACATGATAGGATTATTAAAGGAATTAAGACTTGTATGGCTTAATATAATGTAAATTATAAAACGGTTAGTTCCATTCCTCAATTCTGATTGGTCAGCAGCTGTGTCGTATTCATGATACGGCACTGCTATGACCGCTTCACTCAACGGTTTTGTGTATCATTGAACCCCCTTAGCAACCACCCTTAGCAACGTAAACACAGCTGCAGCAGTTAGGGACTACTTTTTACAGCGGAAGGCAGTTAATGATTTTACTTTATGAAAACGTATAACTTAACGAGGCCTCTCATACCTTATTGCTTAATTATGTCACTAACTGAAATATAGAGAAGATAACAATTAAAAAAAAAAGATTTACATTATTTTAAAAATCCACATCATTTTATGCATGTTTTGGACCATGGGGGGGGGGGGGGTGCCATTAATTTAATAATGTGAATTGGCTGCACTCTGTGAGCTACTGCCGCTACAGAACTCAGAAAATAAAATACTGATAAAATGACCACTGAAAGAGTGGCAATAGATATATGTGTTGGCTTCAACCAAATACCGTACCATTGATATTTCCCCACAAGGAGTCTAAACGCCCCCCGGATATTGGTTGAAATCCACGCTGAGAAACTCCTTTAGTGGCTGAGCCATCATGACAAGCGTCGGCACCCTGGTGAAAAAAACAGCATATGCTGGTTAGGTAGTTTTGATGCTGGGATGCTGGTTAGGTATGTGCTGTTTAGGCCGGTCCTTAGCTGGTTTATGCTGGCCCTTTGCTGGTCATGTGCAGGTGAAGGACCAACATAAACTAGCATAAGGACCAGCATAAACCAGCAAAGGACCAGCATAAAACAGCTAAAGATCAGCATAAAACAGCAAAGGACCAGCTTAAACCAGCATCAAAACCTACGTAACCAGCATACGCTGGTTTTTTCAACAGGGCATGTTTACATTCTTCAAGGATGGCATCTAGCAGGGTTGGGGTCAATTCAGGAATGAACTCAACAATTCCAATTCAAAGAAGGAAATGGAATTGGAATTGGAATTCAACAACAATTACAGGAAACAAAGTTGGAATTGAATTGGAATTACAGGAAGTGGAATTCAATTCAGGGAAATTCCACTGAATTCCGTTTATTGCTGTTTCTGAGCATTTATTTGTGATTGCATTTAGAGACATACATTTGAACTTTATTTATGATGCTTTACAAATACCAAGTAATGTATGAAATAGAGCTGATCAAATGCAATAAAAATGAGAACTGTACATTATGAATTAATAATCGAATGACAGTGGCGATAAGTTTCTGGGTGTACTATACATTTAATATATGATTATTACCACATAATATGTCCCAACTCACAAAAGAATGATGTTCATTCATGTATTTCATTCACTTTTTATTGCACCGAATTATCATCATTTCCTGAAATTTGGCATGTGAAATGATCATGCTTAACATACTAAACATACAGTACTTTGTATTTCTTTTATATGTTTGTTGTTTATGTGATTTACAATATTTAATGTACTGTAAACTATTAAGCAAATCAAGTCAAATTATTTTATTTAGCAACTCAAGTGGAATTTAGTGAAATGCATTTGATTTCAATTCTGTTTCCTGACATTCCAATTCAATTCCAATTCCATTTCCTGTCAGCTGCATGTAATTCCAATTCCATTCCAGGAAGTGAATTGGAATTTACCATTCATTCTCAATTCAATTCATGAATGGCCCCAACCCTGGCATCTAGCGTTTCTTGTCTCTGCTGTTTGTAAGCTGTGATCTACTAAAAGCCTCAATGTCATCAGGGCTAAAGTAGAGATAACAAAGACGCAGCTCTTTCAAAGTTTTATTCGTCCACAGGCATCTTCCCATTCTCTTCTTATCGCTGGGAAAGCAGTGAAAACTTTCATTGCTTCTCTTATTGCCCTTTAACTGAAAATTACAACCAAAAGCCACACAATGTGGCATTGTATCTTTTTTCATTTGTGCTGTGTTGCAGTAAAAATAGCAACAGGTAGCAGCACTAGCTCACCAAGTGCAACCATTTAACATCATCGAACTAATGGCACCCTCTATAGTCCAAAATATGTATAAAACATTTTTATTTTTTAAATAGGTTCTTTAATGGGTTTTCTACTACTTATTCCAGTAAGAGATGTCATTTACATTATATTAAGCCATTATATTAATACCCAGGGTTCGCTTTAAGAAGAGAGAAGTGGTCACATTATAATATTGCACAGATATATTAAGGACTACTCCTTATCAGAGACATAATAATATGATTAATCCTATCCCGCCTAAGATCAAAAGTTGCCCACTCCTTTGAACCTTGGCTTGCTCACATACTGCCAGCCCTCACCATTGTCTCTTGAATGACTTGCGCCGTAAGTGCACCCGTACACGCCCATCGTTTGCCGTGCGTACGCATGCGCGCTGAGCTGTGTGCCATTTCCTGGATTCCTTGACAGGCCGAAATCAGGGAGCGAGAAGAGCAGTCGGAGTGAATTCGTGTCGACTGTCCAGAGTCCGCGAATTCAAGTCCGTCCACCAGGTGAACACCCGAGAGCGAACATCCTTGCGAACATTTCCACAAGAAGCGGAGCATCGGTTCAGGTAAGCGAGGCCCGTGTCATCCCTTTTCCCGACAGTAGGGAGCGGGACTGAACCGGCATCTTGAGCAAGGCCTTCCTGATCCTCAAATCTAACAGAGCACGAACATTTCAGTAACTTCACTCGCGTTATAATAGTATTTACGGTTATATGAGATACCACAGACCTTTATTTTAAAACCTGTAATATCTTTTCCAGATTTCTGCGTAATTTAACGTGAATTCAATCTGTTTTTCGCGTTAGCTTGCGGCTAATGTAGCAGGCAGCCAGATCGCGAGTAGAAGCCTATGGCATCAGATATTGATCTTCTGCATCACCCACGCCCTAAAACCGGGAACTGACAGCCGTCATCTGGTTTTGCAGGTTGAACAGGCAATTTTTGCCTTAGTGTGTGATTACAGACGAAAAACATTGCAGATTTGGTTGGGAACATGGATGGATGTGATTTATCCCCGGCTTGCCAGTTCGTCAGTGCTGGTTTTCATCGGTTTTGACACTCAAGAAGCCATTTACTAAATCCAAAGTATTATACACGATTGCGAGTGTGATACTTTTTTATTTATTTATTTTTTTTAAATATAAAACTCGAAATAAACAGTTCAGTAAACATGTAATTAATGTCAATTAACTTGCTTTTCAGACAAAATTTTGGCCACTTTGTGTTTTCCGCAAATAAAATGGGACCCTGGATATTTGTAGCAATAAGCAAAAATACACTGTATGGGTTAAAA
This sequence comes from Garra rufa, assembly GCF_049309525.1. Classification (NCBI taxonomy): domain Eukaryota; kingdom Metazoa; phylum Chordata; class Actinopteri; order Cypriniformes; family Cyprinidae; genus Garra; species Garra rufa. Next base: position 32,194,059 of record NC_133361.1, on the reverse strand, counting down.
TGATCAATTTTTCAGTATTTTTTAATTCCAAAAATCATTAGGATATTAAGTAAATATCATGTTCCATGAAGACATTTTGTACATTTCCTACTATAAATATATCAAAACTTATTTTTTGATTAGTAGCATGCATTGCTATGAACTTAATTTGGACAACTTTAAAGGCGATCTTTTCAGTTTTTTTTTTTTTTGCACCCTCAGATTCCAGATTTTCAAATATGTAATTCAGCCAAATATTTTCCTATTATTATTTATTCAGTCTTCAGATGATGTATAAATCTCAATTTAACAAAAATGACCCTAATGACTGGTTTTGTGGTCCAGGGTCACAGATAGTTAAAAAAGAAGGCAAAACATCAAGCTTTGTGCATCACCTGTCAAAACCGGACTGGATCAGCCTGTTTAAGTGGAGCAGACCTCCTAGTGTTTGTACTCCTGCACAATCACACTAGTGAGAGAAACCCCACATGTATTTGTCTTGACAACTGGGAAAATTGCCTGTGTTATACTAAATTCCTTATTAGTGTGATAAAAGAAAAAAAATAAATATCAAAACTGCTTTAACATTTCATCAGTATAATCGAAATTAGATTATTGGCATATCAGTCAAACATGATTGTGTTTCTTTTTAGGCAGAGGTGCAACTTGAGACAATGTCACTCCACCAGTTTTTGTTGGAACCCATCACATGCCATGCATGGAACCGGGACAGGACCCGTAAGAAAGATTTTCATTGCCATTGTCTGTATGCATTCGTTTATCATTTCTGCCTCATCTCATGCGTTGTTTTTCAATTACAGAAATTGCTATCAGTCCAAACAATCACGAAGTCCATATATACAAGAAAAGTGGAAATCAGTGGGTGAAAGCTCACGAATTAAAAGAACACAATGGACACATCACAGGTAAAAAAGTCCTTGTAAACTAAAAATTTCCTCACAAACATTATTAAAATGGCTAGTTGACCATTATTTGTGTTTGTTGTTTTCTAGGCATTGATTGGGCTCCTAAAAGCGATCGTATTGTGACCTGTGGAGCTGACCGTAATGCTTATGTGTGGAGTCAAAAGGACGGCGTGTGGAAACCCACCCTTGTTATTCTCAGGATCAACCGTGCTGCCACGTTTGTGAAATGGTCTCCGCTGGAGAACAAGTTTGCAGTGGGGAGTGGAGCGCGACTCATATCTGTTTGCTACTTTGAGTCTGAAAATGATTGGTAGGTCACAGCTGATCTGTTGGGCTACATTGATTGGTCTTGCGACTATATATCCACCTTATTTTTATCGTAAGAGCGGGCACAGCCATAAATTTTTGGGTCTGGCTTCTGGTCTCATCCGCATCCAGCTATTTTTAGCTGTATAAAACTTTTGATGCTTGATATTGCAAAGTGGTGTGTCTTTAGGGCTGTCGCGGTTAAGGAATTTCCCTTGCGGTAATTTTGAGTGGCTCAGTAGCGCGGTATGCGGTATTACCGCCATATATAATATATATATATATATTTATAATTGTGTGTAGGCTGTTACAATGTAAGGTCATATTCAGAAATCAATAAACCGAAACCAAATCGCGTTGATATATGAAGTGAAGTAAACAGTACTTAAATAAAAACCTAGCCAGAAAGAAATGCAAATTTTGAAGAAAAATGTCAGACATACTTAGAGGCTTTACATCTGAAATCTTCGTGTATATAACAGTTAGCGCGCACCCTCGAGTCTGACTGGACAAGAGACTTTCTGTCAGTATTTCACTTGCGTGTTCTAATCACTGATCTATAATAGAGAACTATTACATTATATAGATCAGTGGTTCTAATCTAGGCGAGCTGTCAGTCAGTGCAGTTTCATTTTACGCCACAAGATGGAGGCAAGAGACTATTATCTTTGAGTAGTCTTTAAGTCTTTAAACCGTTCATTCAACTACACATTCAAAAACGCTTATTCAAAGAGAGACGTAATGAAACACGATGTTGAAATCATTTTAACTTTAATCGCCACTTTTAAAGGCTCAGCTGACCAGCAGAGCATCGATGTTAAGACAGAGATTTCACTTTCCTTGGACATGACAAGCTAGTTTCACATAGGCCTACATACCTGACTCCATCTGAAAGACAGACGCAGGTAATCGCACAAGCTCAGTCGATCTCTCTCATTCGCTGTCTGTTTAGGCATGTTAAGTGCATATCTACTGAGCCTCATAATAAACACATTATGTTATCATTACTAACTTATTACTAATTTAATATTCAGCACACAGGCATTAAGTGAGAAGGGCAAATCCTTAGGAAAAAAGAAAACAGGCAAATATCGCGGTTGTTGCATTCCTCTGCGGTTATGCACGTCAATAGCGCGATATTGCGGTTATCGCGACAGCCCTATGAGTGTCTTACCATATTATTTTAATGTATTGTCTTAATTATGAACACACTGGTTTAGTGTATAGCAGCTAATCAATCTGAATTCCCGCCCATATGCTTACTTCCACGTTGAAGAATAACGTGGTTAATTATTTTATTTATTTATTTCTTTTAGGTGGGTTAGTAAACACATCAAGAAGCCCATCCGTTCGACTGTCCTCAGTTTAGACTGGCATCCAAATAATGTGCTTCTGGCAGCTGGGTCATGTGACTTCAAAAGCAGGTGAGACTGCATATTAAACTGGTTGACCCTTAATGCAAGGGTCCTTAGTGCTCGGAATCATATTTGCATGTTTGTTTCTTAGGGTATTTTCTGCATACATCAAGGAGGTGGATGAGAAACCAGCTCCAACCCCATGGGGGTCCAAGATGCCCTTTGGGCAGGTGATGGCAGAGTTCGGCGGGGCAGGAAGTGGAGGATGGGTCCACAGTGTCTGTTTCTCAGCTAGTGGGAACAGATTGGCTTGGGTCAGCCATGACAGCACTGTCACTGTAGTGGACCCCACAGTTAGCTCAACGTGAGTATCAAAAATAATTGGCATGTTTAGAAAAAAAAATACATCATGCTTGTTAATGACTAATAGCACATTTATGTTTTGCAGGCCAAGTCAGTTGAAGACAGAATTCCTTGCCCTTCTGAGTGTGACTTTTGTTTCTGAGAACAACATTGTGGCAGCAGTAAGAACCTTTCGTTTTTTTTTTTTTTCCATTGGTTGAAATATTTGTTGTGCTATATTTTAGAGGCGACTGCCTGTTTCCGGAATCTAATCTAGAGTTGTTTTTTTCTGTCAGGGTCACGATTGCTGCCCTATGCTGTTCAGTTTTGATGATGGTGGAACCTTGACCTTCATATCCAAGTTGGACATTCCAAAGCAGAGCATTCAGCGCAACATTTCCGCCATGGAGCGCTTCCGCAACATGGACAAGAGGGCCACCACTGAGGACCGCAATAGCACCCTAGAAACCCTGCATCAGAACAGCATCACGTAGGGCCAAAATAATTTGAAAACGATATATACACTACCAAATTCTACATTTTGTGGTCAGTAAGACTTTTTTTCCCGAAAGAAAATAACTTAATCAAACATAAGTGACAGTAAAGACATTTGTGACCCTGGTCCAGAAAACCAGTCGTAAGTAGCAGAGTTGTAGGAATAGTTAAGAATATGGGTCAAAATGATCTATTTTTCTTTTATTCCAAAAATCATTAGGATATTAAGTAAAGATCATGTTCCATGAAGATATTTTGTAAATTTCGTACCGTAAATATCTCAAAACGTCATTTTTGATTTGTAATTTGCATTTGTAAGAACTTCATTTGGACAATTTTATAGGTGATTTTCTCAGTATTCAGATTCCAGATTTTCAAATAGTTGTATCTCGGTCAAATATTATCCTATCCTAACAAACCATACATCAATGGAGAGCTTATTTATTCAGTTTTAGGTGATGTATAAATCTCAATCTTCAAAAAAATGTACCCTTATGACTGGTTTTGTGGTCAAGGGTCACATTTAGAACTTAACAAATGTTGCAAAAGATTTCTGTTTCAAATAAATGCTTTTTTCATCAAAGGAAATATTAAGCAGCACAGCTGCTTTAATTGTTGATTTCTTTAGCAAATCAGCATATTAGAATGATTTCTGATGGATAAAGACTTGAGTAAAACTTGAGTGATGACTACTAAAAATTCAGCTTAGCCATCACAGGAATAAATTACATTTTAAAATGTAAAAATGTAATAGTTTCACAATATTACAATTTTTACTGTATTGATTACATAAATGCAGCCTTTGTGAGCATCAGAGACTTTCAAAAAATATTTCTAGTCTTACTGACCCCTAACTTTGGATATAAATTAGTATTAATGTAATTGTTTACAGTTATTAATGTTTAATTTTAATTTTGCAGCCAAGTGTCTATATATGAAGGAGACAAAAGAGATTGTCGCAAATTCTGCACTACAGGAATTGACGGAGCAATGACCATATGGGATTTCAAGGTTTGTATTTGTTTTTTTTCAAAACTATGCCGTTTATCAACTTTGCATGGCATTAAAATCCCTTGAGTCACAGTTAATCAGAATTCTGACCATGTTTACTTAATTCTCCCCACAGACCTTAGAGTCTTCAATCCAAGGCCTGCGGATCATGTAAAACTCACACGAACTAGCATGACACAGCACAAGCAATGCAGCTTGAAGACTAACAAGGATAACACTTCGGAAAGTTTTTAAATAAAAAAAAGCACTGAGCAATGGTGTGAACTGATGTGTGACACTCTTAAAAATGGAAAAACACTAATGGAAAAAGGGGTTAGGATCTTTGTTTTCTTTTGTTTGTTTTTTTAAGAAAAAAAAAAATCTATGCCAAAGCTGGCACCCCAGCAGTGTGCGATGGTTGATCAAAATGTTCTGGGTCTCCAGGGGAAAACGGAGAGGTTAAATTAAAAGGAGAATTTTATGTAAATGGTCTGCTAGAAATAAATGACGTATACTACACACCATTTGCAAATGTCGTCTCTTTGTTTGATTCAATGCCTTTGTCACTGATATTGACTGCTTTCAATGCTAACACGAAACATCTAGGCTTTCAAATGCTAGTAGATATACACAGCTGTCAGATTGCAACCCAAGTTTTGGTTATAAAAGATTGTTTTTTTGTAAAGTAACAGTTCTTGAAGTTTTGTCAGTGCGCATAAAGATTAATTCGAAGAAGTTAGTGCCCATAAATCAGCTTTGTAGACGGAGGGTTTAAAAAACAAGAAGCCGAAGAGAATGTGAAGGGGAGTTTAGAAACCCTCCTCAGCAGCAGACAGCCGCCCACACAAGGAAGTGGTTATATGTTTCTAACAAGGAAGGGGAAGTAGTGCATATTTGGAGAGAAAAACGACTAAGGAAATACTTTAGTTCATTCAGAGCAAAGCCAGCGTTTGTGTTGACTGCTCAGAGTCCACGAACCCAGGCTTCTGTTGCAGACTTTGTCAATCCCCCCCCACATCTCAGTTTTTTACGGTTTCCCGGGTAAGTAGAAAAACATATGGTTTTGTTTATCTGAATTTGAAAGATTCTTTTTCAGATGTGAAGCAATCTGTAGTTTCGGAATGCTGGTGTTCTAACATGCAGCAACATGCAGAATGACAACTAGAAAGTGTCAGTATTTCTGTGACTTTTTAGCTGTAGCGAGAGATTTTGTCTACCTGACATTTGAAACTCACTGCTGCAAACTTTCTCGGCAGAGAGGACCGTTATGTTTTAAACGGAAACTGTGATAGATAGATAGTAGAGGTGTTTTATGTGTTTTTCTTGTAAGTGGAGCATCTCGCTTTGTCGCATTCCTTTCTGGTCTGGTTTTAATTTACTACAAACATTGAGGGGAAAAAAATACTTTTATATTTTTTAGTGTTTTTACTTACAAAAAAAATACTGTTTCAAATGCATTGGCTAAGAAGTCAACCCGGAAAGAAAATGAACAAGAATTTTAATAGGAAGTTCTAAACTTCTCCATTTTAGTGACATGTCTCTACGGAAGTGAACGCGCAACCATGTTGCAATAGTTTGATCAAATATTACTTTAACCATTTAATCTCAAAATTACTCGTGTTTAATTTGCAGGAAAAAGCAGCCATGTCATATCACAGTTTTCTTCTTGAACCTATCAGCTGCCATGCCTGGAACAAGGACCGAACTCGTAAGTTCTCATACTCGCAGCATCTCTTCGTTTTTGGAGCACTTCCCAGTGTCTAGGGCTAAAGATATCCTTCAGCATCTGATCTGTGTAATCATGTGGGAGCATCACTGCTGAATACACAAATGATTCTGTCTCTAAAGCTCATCTGATCATGAATCAAATGTCTTTTGAGGATTTTTCTGAAGAGAGTGATGAGATTTGAACTCTGCATTTATTTTCTTTAACATTTCCTTACAGTAATAGTCATGTTACCCATATTATTTAAATTTGAGAAACTTGAGAGCCTATCAGGCTTCTTGCTGAATGTCTACACTGCTCAGTTGTCCAGATTTAATTTTGGATGAAAAGCTGCATATCCTTCTGAAAATGTATACATATATACATGAACATGCATGTAGCTTGCACACTTGTTTTTATGTAGTTTATGATGGCAGTTAGAATCCTTTAGCTTCAAAGTGCTCTCAAAAACCCACATCAAGACTTTTATTTAAGAGTTTAAAAACCGTTTCAAAAAAAGCAAAAATCTAAACATCAAAGTTGTGTCTTTTCACTCGCCCTGCTTTTCTTTCCATGCTGATGAGAGAAGCAGTAATGACTAATTCCCCCCAGACTTCCTGTTTTACCATGAATGGTGCTTTGTTGCTGATGCCGTTCGTCTTCTGCAGACTGCAGAGCAACAGCAGGGAAATGAGACGGCTAAGAAGGACTTTTAGGTTTAACGGTTGCTGTTAAAAACATGAAAGTTTTCAAGATCGCTTATGAAAAATGTGGGAGCACATCTGCTCTAGCAGGAAATAGATGCTGTGTCAGAATCCAGCATTGGGCCTGTTTCCAATACCGACACTTGGCAGCCTTTGCATTTGACCACTTTCTATTTATGTGATGTACTTTCAGTATTAGGCCCAAGTGTTCATGTTGGTGTGTAGACTGAAAGTATACATATATCTTATGCTTACTTGATGGGACACACAACACAGTGTTGTAAAAATGCAAGTAAACGTCTTACAGAGCTTAATTTACACTTAGATTTTCATATTTTGTACTTTAAAATAAACTTATAATTGTACACTACCAGTCAAAAGATTTTGAACAATAAGATTTTTAATGTTTTTTAAAAAGTCACTTCTGCTCACCAAGCCTGCATTTGTTTGATCCAACGTACACCAAAAAAAGTTTAGTTGTGAAATATTTTTACTATTTAAAATTGTTTTCCATTTGAATATGTTGAAAATGTTTTTTTTTCCTGTGATCAATTCCAAATTATCAGCATCATTACTCCAGTCTTTAGTGTCACATGATCATTCAGAAATCATTCTGATGATCTGCTGATTTGCTGTTCAAGAAACTTTTATTATTATTAATAATATTAATTAAAACAGTTGAGTACATTTTTCAGAATTGTTTGATGAATATAAAGACCCAAAGCATTTATCTGAAATAAAAAGCTTTTGTAACATTATACACTACTATACCATTCAAAAGCTTGGAGTCAGTATAATTTTTATTTATGTATTTTTTGGAATTTTTTTATACTTTTATTTAGCAAATATGTTTTAAATGGATCAAACGTGATGGAAAAGACATTTATAATGTAACACAAGATTTCTATTTCAGATAAATGCTGTTTCTAATTCTGAACTATCTATTCATCCAAAAACTTCTACTCAGCTGTTTTGTAAACAATATTAGAATGATTTCTGAAGAATTATGTGACTGGAGTAATGATGCTAAAAATTCAGCTGTGAAATCACAGGAATAAATTACATTTTAAAATATATTCAAATAAAAAAAAACATTGTTTTTGCTGTACTTTGGAACAAAATAAATGCAGGCTTGGTGAGCAGAATGGACTTTAAAAAACATTCAAAATCCAAAAACATTTGACTGGTAATGGATGTTCAGTGGTCCTTCTAACAAATTTAATTCTGGTGCTTCCTAACAACTATAAAAAGCAGTTGAAAAGTTTTACAAAATACATATCAATCTCTGCACCAGTAAAATAAACACTTCACATTTAACTACTAAAGTATATGCATCATCTAATTAATTTAACTTACACTTGAAAATCTAAGATGATGTGATACGCTGAGCCTTAAATACCACTACAAAGTAGTGTGGGTATTGGAACAGGCCCATTTTTTAAAAAGTATTCTGCAGAAACATACTGTTTCCAGGCTTAAACTCAGCACCTCAGAATTTGTAACTATACTTTTACATTTTCTGAAGAAAACGTGAGTGATACTTGCCATAACATTAGAGAGTTGCAGGTGCTTACTAGTTTTTTTTGGTGGTTTTTCATTTTTCCAAAAGAGCAAAGTGGGGTCCATTTTAATCACACTCTATGGGATTTTTTTCACCTAATTTACTGTAGCCGACGCCTGCTGAAAAACTGACCATCATGAATCCAACCTCTCCTTAAAGTGTCAAGTCAACTTTATTGTCAAAAAAGTGATAGTTCATCCAAAAATAAAAACTACACCATTATTTAATTACCCTCAAGCCAAGGTGTATATGACTTTCTTCTTTAAGATGAATACAATCAGAGTTATATCCTGGCTCTTCAAGCTTTATTATGGCAGTGAATGGCTGTTGAGATTTTGAAGCCAAATAAAATGCATCCATCCATCATAAAAAGTACTCCACACAGTTCCAGGGGGTTAATAAAGGCTTTCTGAAGTGAATTGATGTGTTTGTCTAAGAAAAAAATCCATATTTAAAACTTTAAAAACCGTAATCTCTAGCTTCTGCTAACTGTCAAATGCGTTTCAGCATATGTAGCGTAAGCTCCAATATATATATATATATATATATATATATATATATATATATATATATATATTTTTTTTTTTTTTTTACAGCAATGGAAAACCAGTTTCCTCTTGGCTTATATTGAAATCCTCCAACATTTTTCTCATTTTGCACTTCTAATCCTACGTCATCCGCTTGAACGCCACTCTCGTGAACGTGCATACGACATTTAGCGGAAGCTAGAGATTAAGGTTTATAAGGTTTAAAATATGGATACTTTTACACAAACACATCGATTCACTTCAGAAAGCACTTTGTTGGATTTTAAAATCTCAACAGCCATTCACTGCCAATATAAAGCTTGGAAGAACCAGGACATTTAACTCTGATTGTATTCGTCTGAAAGAAGCAAGTCATATACATCTAGGATGGCTTAAGGGTGAGTAAATCATGGGGTAATTTTCATTTTTGGCTGAACTATTCCTTTAACAATCCACATGTTAGTCCACTAATAAACCTTGAATAAACAAGTACTTACTAATAAAATATTTAGGCTGTTATCCAATCCATCAAGCCAAAGTATTTTAGTCATACGCTTGTGTTGAATATTTTACACACCAGATTCCTGTTTTCTTTAGAAATTGCACTGTGTCCTAATAACCATGAAGTGCATATCTACAAGAAGGAAGGAAACAACTGGAACAAAATCCACGTGCTGAAGGAGCACAATGGCCAGGTTACTGGTAAGTCTAAAAGGTTCTGACCTACACATCCACAGAGCATTAATGTGATCAACAGCATCTCATCCAGGCTGTTTTCTCATCACCCAGGAATTGACTGGGCCCCAGACAGCAATCGCATTGTGACCTGCGGCACTGACCGTAACGCATATGTCTGGACCCTAAAGGGAGACACATGGAAGCCCACCCTGGTCATTTTGAGGATCAACCGTGCTGCCCGCTGTGTAAAATGGTCTCCTAAAGAAAACAAGTTTGCTGTGGGCAGTGGCTCACGTTTGATCTCAGTCTGCTATTTTGAGCAGGAAAATGACTGGTGAGTATCAGACAGCAGAAATGAATAGTGAGCCTTTTCTGGCAGAATTGTTAATCTACTTATGATATGAGGCAGATGGGCTCTCTGTTATTTTTAAACGAATGTGTTTGAAATGATAGGGCTAGAAATGCTCAGCAGAGGAAGCTGGTACTCACCAACCCCGTTGAAACTTGATTCGTCAGTTGATTCGACACATTCAGACATATGTGCGACAATGCTGGATTACAGGTTATACGTTACACACATGAATTTATGTCATGTGATATCACTGAGCCCCAAGGGACCATTTAACACGAAATATTCAAGCTATGGCGCTGTTGGTGTAGATTCCTGAAGCTGTTTTGGTCGTAGGCAGTCTTGCTGATAGACAAATATAGCGCGAATATGATATTGCTTTAGTACCTGAAAGTATTCAAATAAACAATAAACAAATACTGAACAACTTTTTAGACATAAGTTACTTTGGAGCTATTTCCTTGGCGGAGGTGGAACAGACAAAGACAAAGTGGAATTTACCGATCAACACATTGGCGGCGTTGCTAAATGAACTTGCGTTTTTGAATGAATCGGTTCAATATATGACTCTATGACTCGCTCACTTGTTTCTTTCCTGAATCAAACTGTGTTTTTGAATGATTCAATTGGATTAATTATTTAATCACAAACTCATACATACAGGCAGCTACTTGTTTAGTTCTTGAATTAATCCATCTTTTCACAATGAGAACAACCGAGGGAGTCATATTCAACTTTTACAGAAGTTTCAAATGGTCACTGATGCTCCAGAGGGAAACACAACATATTAAGACGTGTGCAATTTTCTTATTTTGCCTAAATATATATTTTTAATTTTGTACCTTCAAAAGCCACAGAAAATACATGTTTCCCAGAAGACAAAATAAGTTATCTTCAAATTCTTCAAATTCAAATGCTCTTAATGCCTTGTGTTTCCTTCTGGAGCATCACTGAGCATTTAAACCTTCTGTAATAGTAGCATATGAGTCCCTCAGTTGTCCTCAGTGTTGATCTCAAATTATTAATTAATGATTTGATGATACATACAGCTACTTGTTTGGTTACTAAATTATTATTATTATTTTTAAATGGTTAATTGCTCAATCAAATGTTTTGAATTCTGAAGCCCATACTAGCATACTCTCTTATTATTTCTACGAAAGATATAGGAAAAATATTAAGATGGTTGTATGCAGTTCTGAATTCAGCAGCAGTCGCTTGTTTAGTTCCTGGAAGAATCATTTTTATAATAATTAGGTGAGTGAATGGTTTAATGACTCACTCTGTAATATGTGCTGAATTCGGAAACACATACTAGCATACTACTTTCATTTCTGCCATAAAAAGATATGGTAAAAAAATCTTCAGCAGGCACTTGTTTAGTTTCTGAATGAATCACCTCACTAAGATGCAACCTTCTAATTGACAAGCACTCAGTGGCCCTGTCCCAAATCACACCTTAAACCAGAGGTCCCCAAAATGCGGCCCACCCCCCCTTATTTGGACCGGCCCTCTGAACAATGCCAGAAACATATTTTGAAAATGAAAAATTTAAAATTTAAAAAATGTGTTTTACTTATATCATATCGGTATTTGATAATAAAGGTTGGCTTTCAAACTAAAATTTCCCTTAGTTATTAACATAGCCTAATTATTTGTTAAATTCACCAACAGAATTGTACATTCACCATAATGTGTCATCGCAATCGAACAGGTGATGCGCGAGCCAGCTAGAAAATTCAGAGCGATGACAAAATGACTCAATAGCATTTGAGGTGAAACTAGCACTGCTTGTGGGACAGGTGCAAAAGCAAGACTTCACTCATCTCCCAGTTACCCAAAGTTTTTCAGCTGAGAAACCAGTGGCCCCATTCCCAGTTGAAAAGTCTGTGGAAGCGCTGAAAATGATGAAGGCAGAGTTTGACGTGTGATTCAAAAAACACAGTGGATTCTTAAATTGATTTTGCTTGACAAGCCTCTCAAGGCTGCGGTTCTCTCGGTTGGTTGTGCATCTTTTTCTTCTACACTTTTTCCTTCTACTTAACTTTCTGTTATCATGCTTGGATACAGCACTCTGTGATCAGCCAGCTTCTTTGGCCATAAATGTTTGTGGCTTACCCTCCTTGTGAAGGGTGTCAGTGCTTGTCTTCTGGACAACTGTCAGATCAGCAGTCTTCCCCATGATTGTGTAGCCTAGTGAAACAAACTGAGAGACCATTTTGAAGGCTCAGGAAACCTTTGCAGGCATTTTGAGTTGATAATCTGATTGGCATGTCACCATATTCTAATTTGTTGAGTTGAATTGGTGTTTTTTTGGTAAATTTAAGCCAAATCATCACAATTAAAAGAACCAAAGACTTAAACTACTTCATGTAGTGAGATGCACCTGTATATGTTTTAAAAAAGAAATTATAATTTGTCAGTGTGGTGCATAACAAAGTAAACTATTCTAGCATTAAAAGGTAGAATAAATGTAGGTAAAATCATAATAAAATAATAATAATAATACTAGTAGCCATGGTATTTTCTTTTATAAACCGACCCGGCCCCCCATTTAAAAAAAAAGAAAATTATGTGACCCTCTCAGAAAAAAGTTTGGGGACCCCTGCCCTAAACACTTGCGGTCTTCCGCTGAGTCCACACCTTCGTGACGTAGTGCCACTTTGATTGTCGGGTAGAAGTCTGCCGTGGAAATCGCCTTAGTGTGAGCTAGTCGGAAGTGCGCATCAAGGGCACGAGCACCCTTCTGAAAGCTAAAATGACGAATGGGACATTCTCATAGAATTAATGGCCACAACCATGCGGCGGCCATTTTAAGCCCAAAAGAGCGCAGTTTTGGAATAGGGACAGTGTTTTTGAATGAATTAAATGAAGGAATGATTCAATGACTCACTTATAAAGATAGTTGTCGGTGCCGATAGCCTTGTGGGCAGTGCACCGACATATGGTGCAGTTGTGCCTCGGGTGTCCAGAGAACGAATCCTGCCTCGTGGTCCTTAACCCCCCCCCCCCCTCCTCCTTCTCTCTCTTCCACTCACTTCCTGTCATATCTCCACTGTTCTGTCAAAGAAAAATGTAAAAACGTCCAAAAACAAACTTATAAATACAGTCACTTATCACCACCTACTGTCGAAACTATGTAACCTGTAGAACCTGTACCAACACTGTTGACCAATTAGAGGACCAGAACTACCAAATGTTGTATTATGAGCTACAGTCTAACCAAAATGTATTCAGATACATTCAACATTTTCTCAGTTTATTCACTATAGTTTAAAAAATGGAAATAAAATAGAACAAGAACCCAAAATTAAACTGTGGCAAAACACAAAATCATCTTGATGATGTCAGATAACTTTGATAGAATGGTTACATACAAAACATGGTCAGGTCAAAGTCTCAAATAAAATTTTTGGTCCCAAATGTTTATCAGTTTTACTGGTCCACTGTATGAAGAATTTTGGGGTATGTCACAGTTTACTTAATTTTGATATCCCCACTTACATAAATGAACTAGTATCCGGTGTCTGAATAATTTTTGGTTTGACTGTACATTTTATCATTTCATTACTGTCAAATAACACAAACTGATAAATTGTTTTTATTGGGTGTATCTAAGATGCTTAAAGTCATTTCTTGTTATGCTAGGTGGGTGTGCAAGCACATTAAGAAGCCCATTCGCTCCACCATTCTTTGTTTGGACTGGCACCCCAACAATGTCCTTTTGGCAGCTGGATCATGTGACTTTAAATTCAGGTTAGGTTCAATCTTATCTGCATTATTATGTCTCTTTTATGAATATGGCTGGTAAACTTCCCACTTGTTAAACCCCCATCCAGGATCTTTTCTGCTTACATAAAGGAAGTAGAAGAGAAGCCTGCACCAACACCATGGGGCTCTAAAATGCCCTTTGGAGAGGTCATGTTTGAATCTGCCGGAACTTCAGGTTGGGTGCATGGCGTCTGTTTTTCGGACAGCGGGAATCGTGTGGCCTGGGCCAGCCATGACAGCACCGTGGCAGTGGCTGAGGGAGGAAAGACTGCTGTGTGAGTATTGCCTTTCAAATCTGGCCCTTTAAAAATCATATTTACCAAATCATTTCTTTTCGTCTTGCCAGCTGTGCCAGTCTGACTTCAGAAACCTTGCCTCTCCTGTGCGTGACTTTCATTACTGAGAACAGCCTAGTGGCAGCTGTAAGTATCTTTAGATGTCAGATGCCTTGATGCCAAGGTGATCTGTTTAGACTGTCTGCTCATTTTCATATCTTTTTCAGGGCCATGACTGCTACCCTGTGTTGTTTGTCTACGATTCGAACAAAGCAGCCTTGTCTTTTGGAGGAAAACTCGACGTGCCCAAACAGAGTGCTCAGAAGGGCATGACAGCCAGAGAACGCTTCCAGAACCTGGATAAGAAAGCCACCACTGACAGCAAAGAAGCTGTACTGGAGTCTGTGCACAAGAACAGCATCAGGTACAGCCTATTCTATATTATACAGTTGAACTTATAAGTTTACATACACCTTGCAGGTCAGTACTAAATATAAAATATCATGCTTTTTGGATGATCCCTCTTATTTTGGTCAAATATTTAACATTTTGCAGATTCTGCAAGGTGTATGTAAACTTTTGACCTCAACTGTAGGTTGAAGTTTAAAGTTTGTCATTTCTGATCCACAGTGGCATTGAAAACAAGTTTCAAACACTCCCTGCCTTTTATTGGTGAAACAAATAGCTCCGCCTCTGAAATGTCTGCATGGAAATGCCAATGTTAAAAATGCCTTGCTCATCAGGCTGAATAAATAAACAGATTGCAATTGTGTTTGCTGCCACTAGTGGTGCTAAAAATACTTAAACCTAAAATACTAGATATTTTGCTGTTAATACATTTTGCTCTTCTTTCACTTCTCAGCCAAATCTCAGTTCTTAATGGGGGAAAAGGACAGTGTGCCAAATTCTGCACCACTGGTATGGATGGAGGCATGGCTATTTGGGATGTAAAGGTAAAACTTGTTGAACTTTTTGTGCATTTCATAATCATTGATTTGTAAGCAGTGGTTAAAAATCCAAAAGTGCATAAAGATGATAAAAGATGAATTATTTTGTTAATTCTGTGTTTCAGAGCCTTGAATCTGCAATGAAGGACCTCAAGATTGTCTAGACACAGAACAAGATGTCTGCCATTCATATTGCTTGCCTTTTCATAATCGTTTTTAATGCAGCTGTTTATACGTTTCTTCAAGATTATGTTTTGACTAACAGTTTTAGTGGTTTAAAGATTTTATACTGATGAAATTTAGAAAACTGGTTCTGGATGAAACTAATTCTGAATTGATATGCTGGTCATAGATTGCTTTTCTTTAATTAGTGCAGGTACTTTGCGTTGGATGCTTAATAAACTGCAATTGAAACTAATAAAATAAAATGATTACTTGCTGAACGTTTTCTGTGTTAACTTCATAATTTCACTAACGGTCAAAAGTTTTTGAACAGTAAGATTTTTATTTTCTGCTCACCAAGCCTGCATTTATTTGATCCAAAATACAGCAAATACAGTAAAAAAAAATGAAATATTTTCTACTATTTAAAATAACTGTTTATTACTTGAATACATTTTAAAATGTAATTTATTCCTTTGATCAAAGCTAAGTTTTCAGCATCATTTTTTTCAGTAAAATGTTTTCAGGATTCTTTGATGAATAGAAAGTTCAGAAGCAAAGCATTTATCTGAAAAATAAATCTTTTCATTTCTGATCAATTTAAAGCATCCTTGCTAAATAAAATTATTCATTTCTATCATTTCGAGCTTTTAAATGGTATAGTGTATAATGTTACAAAAGCTTTTTATTTTAGAAAAATGCTGATCTTTGAATCTTTCTATTCACCAACGAAAACTGTTTTAAATATTGATAATAAGAAGCTAAAACATTTTTAACAGAGGATTTATTTAATCTTTATATGGAACAATTTACATTTTATACAAAAATCATTAGAAAACAGATTAAAGGGGCCTTGGGGGATTAGAGCTCATTGGCTGATGAGGACGCAAGTCAATTTATTACTGACGTTGACATTTGTTGATATGCAACATCAAAACATGCTCAAGAAACAATCATGCATAAAAATGATCTCAAGATCCTTTAGAGCTCCAAGAATTCAGGCAGTATCTCCGAATTGTTTTGTGAATATTTGGTAATCACATTCATAAACCCTGGTCCTCAGATCTTTCAAAAGAACCCTGGATATCATATTAAACATTTGACCTGTTCTGGATTCAACTGCCAGATCATGTGACCTGTTTGTTCAGACTGCAGTCCTCAGGGATGTCTGAGAGAACAAACCCCATTTGTAAGTTCAACGCTTCAACCTTTTACTAAAGATTGATGTTTTTTCTGAAATATTCAAATTATCCAAGGCCGCCAAAATAGGAACCTACCTAAAATGAGGCTCGTGAGCAATCGTCAGCTGCTGGTATTGAGAATAAATCAAAGAGAGAGGGCATGACTTCAACTTTCTTCCTTCATTCATTCATTAAGAATAAAACAATATCCTAGAAACAAGTTGATCACTGACTGCCTTATGAAACCACATTCATCACAGTCCAGTTTCCATCTCAAATCAATGCCTTCATCAGTCATCAGTTCTACTATTGAGGTTCCTTAAGTGTTTGTAACTTAAAATAAAAAAAAAAATCTTCAAAGAAATCAGGCCATATGAAGACACTAGGGGTAATTGAAAGCCAGAAAGGAAGTTTTGATCGCCACATTAGCCATAATGTGGCATGGGATTAATTAAAAGAGAGTATTGTAAAGCATGTGCACACACAGATGCAGTAATAAAACAAAAAACAACCCTCTCAGCCTGATAAAAACACTGTTTAAACAGTAATTGTAACCAGGCTGTCTTGTTAGCACGTCATATACATTGTTATTACAGGACAATATTCACATCTTGGTGCCATAGCACAGCCACAGATGTTGATGATTGGGAAGAGACTCCACAATGCAGACACTGCACAGTTGTGTGATGAAGTAGCAGGCGGCGCATGCCAGTTCGCTTTCAATCACAATTGAAAAAGACACAAATGCACAAACACACCAGTGTTTGTCAAAGTTCATGAGGAGAAATGGCCAGCAAACACATCAGAACCATCCACATGAAAGCAAAGGTTTTCTAGGATTTCTATTCTTGGCACATGTACATGCAAAGCTAAGAAACGTGACACCTGCAGCTTGGTTTTTATATTTTGGTCTGATTAAAGGACATAACTGGGCGTTAAAAAAGGAAACCAAAGAAAAATTCACCAGGTTTTTATAAAGCCACAAGGGTGGGGGAAGGGAGACATCTATACGCAACAACAGACAGAATAAGGCTACAGCTAGGCTTGCTTTAAAATGATCTCTCTTTTAATCCCTTTCTCTATCAGGTCACACATGTCCATAGCAGCACCAGAGGAGGAAACCCCCCTCTGCAATGTCACTCAGTCGGTTCCATCTTCCGCCCAGGGCGCGACCGGCAGCAGCTCAGTCTGTTTCCAGGATTAACGGAGGCTGCTCGTTCTCTTCGTCCAGGTGCAGGGTGTTCATGTCATCCTCCACTCCAGCACCCCCTACAGCCCCCTGATCCTCAGTGTAACCTGAGCCAAAAGAAAACCATACAAGGCCATGTTAACACTTAGTTTTCGTTCATTCTTTGAGAGAAAACGACAGCTCCTTACCTTTGGCAACAGCAGCACTGTAGGTCTGAGCCACAAGTGGCCGGTCGTGAGCTGTTTGTTCAAGAATTTCATTCGCTGACTCTGCACTTCCATCCAACCTAAAGAAAGAAACATATTTACATGTGTAATTCACATGGTATGTCAATCGGTGTCAGCCTAAAACTATTTTTAACATGCATTACAAACTGTTTCATAAAATTCTTAAAGGATTAGTTTAATTCCACAATACAAATTTCCTGATACTTTAATCACACCCATGTCATTCAAGATGTTCATGTCTTTCTTTCTTTAGTCGATCGGTCATCCTCTTAAAAAAAAAAAAAAATAATGTATATACTTTTTAACCACAAATGCTTGACTTCACACATTACATAGGCACATTGGAAAGGTCACGTGTGGTTAGTTCTTCATCTGTGTACTTTGGTTCAAAAAGGTAGGGTAGGGTAAAAAACTTCTCCAACTTCAACCTTTGTAAAGGGTGTCTGACTTTTTTTTGCACGTTTTGCTAATTGGCTTTGTAAACACTGGGTCGGTACTTCCACCCTATGACACGTGTTAACTTTCCAACATGACTACGTAATTGCGCGAGGACGGACTGGTGCAAGGTAAGCATTTGTGGTTGAAGTAAATACTTTTTTTTGGAAAATGACTGATCGTTTCGCTAGATAAGACCCTTATTCCTCGAGTGGGATTGTGTATAGCCATTTGAAGCTGTATTGAAACTGCAGTTTGGACCTTCAACCCATTGATCCCATTAAAGTCCATAGGGTTCGTACAGATATTGTAAAATGATATTCCAGGACTTTTAAGGATTTTTCAATTAATCAGTTTTTTGATTTTCAAGGACTTCAATTAGAGCTCTCACTTACGGTTTGATGTTTTCCACTGTTTAAGAAAAATCTGAAAAAAAAAAAAGGCTCACGAAACGGCTCCAAAATCCTGATCTGAAACAAATGATTCGCGAACCTGCACCGAAGTTCTTGATCTCAACAATGATTCACAAACCTGGTCCTTTCAGATGGACCATGGATTGTGAATCATGCCACAAAGTCCTGATCTAAATCAAATTATTCGCGATACACAAAGTTCAGATGCAAGTCAAATGATTCATGAACCCTCTCTGAAGTCCCGATCTAAATCAAATGATTCACGGTTTGAAGTCCCGATCTAAATTAAATGATTTGCGATACGAAACGGTGAATCATTTTGCGACGCAAGGGTTACCGATTTGGAAAACCTTAGTTTAACCCATCATTACGTGCTTTTTAAAATTATTACAAGCAATGTTGAAATTCAAAAATAAATGGCTCTTTTAAATTGATCTGGTTTTCGCCAGTGAATCACTTGAAATGAATGTTCGAAGTCACGAATTAATCGGTGCAGTTTCAGCATAAATGATTAGGTTAATCTGTTCCTCCTCTAGCATCTTCAGCCATGTTTACACAAGAATGTCAGTACGACTACTGGCTTAGCTCGATAGTTTTATGACATTAACTGAAATAGGCAAGAAAACTATGAGGAAAATGGTAAAATGATATGTGCTTATTGAAAAAATTAAATGCTTATTTTATGGATACACTGTCTTTCAATAATTCAAGCACCTTTCAAGTATCTCTTCAGGAATACTGCTTTTTTCAATAGTTTTCCAGGGCTTAAGTTTCAAAGAGTCAAATTCAAGTACTTCAAGCACCTTGTACGAGCCCTGAGTCCACTATATGGAGAAAAATATTGGAATGTTTTCCTCAAAAACCTTAATTGCTTTTCGACTGAAGAAAGAAAGACAGCCATGAACATCTTGGATGACATGGGGCTGAATAAAAAAAAAAATTATCAGCAAATTTTAATTCTGGAGTGAACTAATCCTCCACAGGAATAAATTACTTTGTCATCGCAAGAAAAAAATGTAATTTTCAAATGCATTCAAATAGAAAAGCGTTATTTTAGGTTGCAATTATATTTCACAATAATAATGTTTTTAATGTAAATCTAACCAAATAAATACACCCTATATAAGCATTAGAGACTTATTTCACATTGTAAAATCTTGTCAACCTGAACCTTTACAATAGTGTATGTATAGACTAATAGTTTGATTGTTTCAGGTTGGGAACATTGGTTCTCACTTATGCTGTTTCATTAGTGTGCACTCCCCCCCCTCCTGTGGGTCCAGATTGTACAGGTAAAGATAGCCATCGGCTGCAGCCACCAGCAGGCGTGGGATCTTCTGGATTCTACAAACCAAATCACAAGCAAGATAATCTGAGACACATCTCTCTTGATAGCACCTACAGTCAGAAAACATATCTAGATTGATTGGTTCTCACATGGCCAGAGCGCAGATGTTCTTGTGACCTGAAAAGGGCAGTCTGACTGTAGCAAATGCCCTTCCTTGAGTGAACATCTCTGTTACGTGTGCAGGCAGATATGTTGTGGAGGCCATCAATACTTTCCCAAAGTATCCCGTCCAAGTAGTGGGCTCCTCTTGGGGCCTAAGATGAAAAAACATGACATTGCTTTTAGTGCAGGCTTGCTATTGCTCAAACAAGATTTTAATCAATAAAAAGGAAAATTGTGTGTTTGAGATGTGTGAAGAAGATCTGAAAAGCCACTTATTTCAGTGGGCATCATTACACTGACTTCTCTCTCTGGGTCTCCAGCTTAAAAATATGAACCGTCTCCGTGTTGCTTGAGGCAGACAGATAGAGTCCCTCCATACTGAAGGCGAGGGAACAGATGCTCACACATCTGTCAAGGGATAATTAAAGAAATTGCATTGTTTTCACTCAGTGCACACATTATAATTCCTGGTGTTTTGTATCAGTGCAAAACAGAAAAAATCTATATAGTTCAGTACCTCTTTACTCCTCTCCGGAACTCAAAGAGCTTTTGGCCCTCTGGAATGGAGAACACTCGGATTACAGTGCCCTATAATACAGAGAAAGAGGGTTTGAAAAATTTAACTTTGAGGAAAGTTGCATGAAATTAAGGGTGTGTTCACACTTGTCATGTTTGGTTCGTTTAAAACAAACTCTGGTGCGACTGTTAGTGCGGTTCATTTGAAACCCTGACAAGTGGACAGAGACCGCTAAAAAGATGGGTCTCGGTCTGCTTCCAAACGAACTCTGGTGCAGTTAGAATGAAATAACGCAACACGGTCACAATACTTCTAAACAAATCAAAAACAGCAAGTAATGACAAGATGCGATGCCATGCGACATGATTTCATGAAGCAAACAAGCGGTGTATCCAAAACAAAATGAGCAGAGGGCAAATGTTGTGCAACGAGGAGGTGAAGTGCCTTTTATGAGCTCTTTGTCAGTTCCAGCAGACGGCATTAGGTGTATTTGACTTCAGTGAATGGGTATTTTGATGTCATACACCCGCAGCACCGCTTTAAGTCGAACACACTTTTTCCTTTTGGTTGAAGTGTTCGGTGAGTTGTCACAACATAAACATCGTTCAACCCGACCAATTAGGTTGTGAATGTATCACTATGCCTTTAGGTTGATCCTCTTTAGGTTTGCTGTCAAAAGTGCCAGTGTGAACGCTCAGCGGATCTGGACCAAATGTATCATTTTTCTGTTTGGTCCAGAACAAATTAACCAAATGAACCGAACTAGAAGTGTGAACACAATCTAAATCTCTTGATCCAATATTCAGCACTTCATATCTTGAAGGTCAATACGCAAAATTTGCAAGAAAGCAATACTTTTATTAAACCAAGGATGCATTAAATTGCACTTAAGTGACAGTAAAAATGTAAAGATTATTTAAAAATAAATGTCGTTCTTTTGAACTTTCTATTCATCAAAAAAAAAAAAAAAAACTGCAAAAAATTTATCAGTTTCAACTTTCCACAATAATATTGAACAGCAAAACTGTTTTCACCATTGATAATAATAAGAAATGTTTCTTGAGTAGCAAATCAGCATATTAGAATGACTTCTGAAGGACCATCTGACACTGATGACTGGAGTAATGATACTGAAAAATCTACTTTTTCATCACAGAAATGAATTACATATTAAGATATAAAAGATTACAATTAAATTACAATTATTACAATTAAATTGTAATAATTTAGCAACATCTTACTGTTTTTACTTTATTTTTAAATTAAATTAACTTGGTGAGCATAAGATACTCCTATTATAAACATAAAAAATGACCCGATTTGAGTCATTTTATTTCACGGTAACGATATGCATCACAATTGTGTTATTTTTGCTTTAAATAATAAGGTCTTTATGGTTTCAATTTTTTTGATACCATAGAAATTTCATAATACTTGTCACCAGTGTCAATAAAAAAAAACCCACTAGCCTACATAAAAAAGCAAACTCAAGCTAACTGAAGACATGTAAACATCTCAGCGATTAAAAATAAATAAGAAACTAATTACAAGCAATAGGACAAAAAAAAAAAACTACAGTAGAACAAATGAATAAAAAATGCTACAAACAATGTATAAAATAATCAAATGTGTAAAAACACTGCATATTCTTCATTGAGTAGATTAAATATCAATTTCTTCTTATTAAAGTCACAAAAGTTATTTAGTGATTTAGAGATTTTCTCTCTTTTGTTGTTTGAATGAACATGATTGACAGCAGGGATTTTAGACTGCCATCACTTTAAGAGCTGCCCGGTTCCAATTTACTGTTACATGTGTTTTCTTTCTCAACTGTTTGCTTTCACTTATGCTCTAAATTACTGTGTTTATGAGAACACTTGCAAAGACGTGCATTGTGACACATACAAGTGTGTGTATTTAACCGTTCGAGGCCTACAAAGCCGCAAAAATAACTCAGTGCTCAGAAACAGTGCTCTTTCAGACAGCACACATATATGAAATTTTTTAAAATGCTGTTTGCATTTCAATTACTTAAAATCATTAGTTTTTAAACCACAATGCTTAAAAATGTGTGCAAACGATACGTTTTTGTGGCCACATAGCACAGCAACATCAAGTGAGCGTGTAACCGTGATATAGGCGATAGTCCAAAATCTCTACCAGTTAATTGTGTCTACTGATTTATTGCCCAGGCGATATCACGTAAAATGGAAAAACTGGAGCTACATTTAATTTCATTATCAACCAGGAAAGTGCAAATCTAGTTAAAACAATCAAGTTGTTTTGGAGTAATGACATTTAATAATTAACAATACAACACCTAGCTTTATTATAGTCTGAATGAGTGTCACACACACACACACACACACACACACACACACACACACACACACACACACACACACACACACACACACACACACACACACACACAGCTCTACCTTCTCAGATGCCGTGGCCAATTTAGTGCCGCTTGCATCAAACGCCAGTGCTGCTAGTGGACTGTCATGGGCAGGTATCATATTAGCTGCCCTCTGGGGAGGAATATCACACACACATATTGAGCAACACTGTTAAACACAATCCCTTAAAATCAAAATTACAAACATTGAAACTAAACAGTACTTACCAGATTGACTGTGTCAAAAACTTGTACCTCTCCAATTGTTGCACTTCCCGGATAGGCCAAGTAGCAGTTGTCATTACTGATTGACAGGGCACACAGTCCTATAAATGTTTAGTGAAATATTAAACACAAACAAAATATCTGTCTGGCTAATACTAATAACAATGAGGCCATTAGTAACGGGTCGCCACATCATTTGCAAACCTAAGCTTTCAGTTCCCAAAACATAAATAGAGCACTAGATCTTTCTGAAAGAAGAAGCTGTTACATGCACTTCCCCAAGAATATTCTGGAAAAAACAACACACCTACAGTGATGCGCTGATGGCAAGCAGTGGTACTCACCGGAAGGGTTCGGCGGGGTCTCTCGAATGGTATGTAGTACTTTCATATCCCTAATGTTGTGGATATAGAGTGACTCCTCTAAACACACTATCAATCTCTGTGGAAATAAAGCAGGTTTGCAACATTCTCATATGGTGTGATCATTTGTAATAAAACAGTACTGTAAACATGGATTTTTTGCTGACTCACCTGTCTGTTTAGTTTTACAGCCAGTATAGTGTTTGAGTAGCTGTAGTTGCATATCTCAGTCCCTTTCTTGAAATGACAGACTTTCAGCTTCCTAGGTGCCTTAAGGCTGACAATAGCGACAAGGCTGCTGGAGAACAACCTCTCCACGATGCACACATCTTCTGTGTCAGCTGAGCACAAATACATGAGAATATAAAACATGTCTACACTCATGCAAACATTTATAAAGGACTACAGCAGTTGTTCTCAACCTTTTCAACTCAAAGGCTCCCCGTTTATTATTCAAAGTCTTCCCTATATAATAAAAGCTAATACAGTTTTGCCATTTCAGCGAGACTTAGAGTTAATTAGCCGCTACAGGGAAATAACAAGAAGAAAAACAATGTGCACAAAAAAACTGTTTGCACTATCAACCAGTGTGCTTATAATTAAGAGAATACAATACAATAATATGGTAAGACATACCAATTTGCAATATCAAGCAGCAAAATAAGATTTTTGTACAGCTAAAAATAGCTGGATGCGGATGAGACCGGAAGCCAGACCCCTGAAATTTACAAATGGCTTCACCTGCTCTTAGGGAAAGAAAAAGGTGGATTCATATTCATTAATTAAGCACGATTCATTTTGGAATTAAATAATATTCAAGAACTGTATGTTCTTTAATAGCAACAATAGTTACGAGTAGGATGTGATATAAATTTATTAATTTAGGTACTTGTAAGCTGCCCTGCCTCCTCCTTGAAAGTTTGCAGAGGCTCCCGTTTGAGAACCAGTGGACTACTGGGACAAAGCAAAAATAACTAACAAATCCCTGGATATTTTGAAATGTCTACATCCGGCCCTCTTACTTCTTGAAGACAGGAAAACTGTCTTTAATCTGAATTTAGTCAGTTTAAGACGGTTCAAGGCCTTCAGCTGTAACTTTACAGCATGTTTTTGAGTGCGGACGGGACTACCTTTATAAAATGGTTGTTAAATTAATAGAAACATAATAAGGATACATCTTATTTAAAATGTTATTTCATTTAGTTAATTGAATTGCCATCCTTACACTATAAGATACACTATGAGTCAAAAGTTTTTGAACAGTAATACGTGTAATGTTTTTTAAAGAAATCTCTTCTGCTCACCAAGCCTGCATTTAAAGTTCAACAAAAACAGTACAATTATGAAATATTTTTACTATTTAAAATAACAGTTTGAATATATTTTAAAATGTAATTTATTCCTGTGATCAACGTTAAATGATCAGCATCATTACTCCTGTCTTCAGTGTCACATGATCCTTCAGAAATCATTCTAATATGCTGATTTGCTGTTCAAGAAACATTTTTTTAATTATTATTGCTATAACTATTTAAAACAGTTGACTACATTTTTTCAGGATTCTTTGAAGAACAGAAAGATCAGAATTTATCTGAAATAAAAAGCTTTTGTAACATTATACACTATACCATTCAAAAGCTTGATGTCAGTATAAATTTCTTTTGGGAAAGATGTTATAGCAATTAATACTTTTATTTAGCAAGAATGCTTTAAATGGATCAAAAGTTACGCTAAAGACATTATGTTACAAAAGTGTTCTATTTCAGATAAATGCTGTTCTTCTGAACTTTATATTCATCAAAGAAACCTGAGAAAAAAAAATTCTACACAACTGTTTTCAACATAATAATAAAAATAAAAATGTTTTTGAGCAGCAAATCAGAATATTAAAATGAAGGATCATCTGACTAGAGTAATGATGCTAAAAATTCAGTTTGAAATTACAGGAATAAAATGCATTTTAAAATATATTCGAATAGAAACTAGTTATTTTAAATAGTAAAATTATTTTAAAATGTTACCGTTTTTGCTGTACTTTGTATTAAATAAATGCAGGCTTGTTGAGCAGGAGAGACTTTTAAAAAAAACATTAAAAATCTTACTGTTCCAAACCTTTTGACTGGTAGTGTATATATGGTCCCTGACATCAAAACCAAAGTGGCCTCTAAAGATACTATTTCAGTACAGCTGGAAAGTCGCCGATCAGCATCCAAGACCAGAACTATTTGTTTTAATAATTTTCAAGGACTCTCACTTTTCAAGCTGTTTGTACACCCCTGATTATCTCTGACCTCCAGAGAGCGCAGAAAGACATTATTAACACCTTCAATCAACTCAAATCATGCCAATGCAAGCAGCCATTTTATAAATGATTTGTATAACTACACAAGCCTAAGAAAGGCTAATGTTAATAAAAATAAAAACGACTTACTACATTCATAGATCTGTTCCAATTTGTCCACTGATGACAAGGAGAAAAACTTGTACCCGGACTTGGTACCAACAGCTAGGGAACTGGAAAGCAAACAGGTAACAATAAGGAAACGCCTCAGTAAGTGATTATAACAAAAATCCACTTCTTTATGGTCGACTGGTTGGCCTAATGGCTAAAACAGGTTGTTGACCTGATGGCGAAATGCGTTAAAGGGCTATTTTGCAATCGTCCTGGTGTTATGTGACACGGTTAAACTTCCCGATACAAAAGGAGACAGTAAACTATTTTAAAGTAGTTTACTTTACTTTCTATAGCGCTGAACTGTTGCAGCTGCTATTAGTTATAAAAACACTGGCTGTATTGTCAGTGAGGTGAGCCAGCGGTTACACTGGCACAAACACCAGCGGAGTCTAACGTTAAATAATAAGCTTTGGCTAACTTGACAGCTGGTTCGTTGGTTACTGAATTTGGAAAAATAAACTAAAGGCTTATATAGAACAAAATTATATAGAAACCTAATATCTTTCAGGCAGTTTTAAGCCTTCGTTTAAGTTACAGGTTACTCTGAGTGTTGCTAACATTTGAGCTACTTTTGCTGTGTCGTCCTACTTGGTTAAACACACAGATTTACACACTATTTAACACTTGCTAAATTATACACACAGCAAACGTTAATTTACATCGCGTACATGATATTTCACAGAGTTAAGGTGATATAAAGCTTTGCAAAAGAGCAAATATGTAATTTTCTCATTAGCATGGGCGCTAGTGCTACAACTCCCGTGAGTGAATAACGTTACTTCAGACGTTGCTTTACAGGAGAAAATTGGGTTTTGATTTAAATTAAACAAAGCTGCATTAACACACCGTGGGTATGTGTTTAAGAGGGACCAGTAAAATCCCCCCCAAAAAAACATAACAAGAGTGAGTGTTTAGCTGGTTAGCACGGTTTATCATACTATCAGCCTATTTGCACTGCAGTCAAACGACGACACAGCGAAAGCGCTCCTATTTTAACGAACGAAGCTTCGCACGACTGCAGTGCGAATTATTCTTTGGTTATACTGACAGCTTTGTGCTGTTGTCGTGTAGATGGGCTGTTAGGCCAGCTGTAACGTTAGCGTGATTCTTTTCTTACGTGTTATCCTGATTGAAGTTGGCGAAGAGCAGCTGGCTGCAGCCGGCCTCTCCGCTCTGACTGGCCAGGTTCATGGGCTCGACACCATTTACAGATTATGCCGAAGTGAAAAAGACTCAGATGTGGGTTAGATCAGTGAAATCTGGTGTCGTCTCGCACTGCCATAAGTTCCACCCTTGTTCCAATGAATGTTGTTGTTTTTCTCCAGCCACTGTTGCACCTTTTCGTGCGCAGGCGCAGTGGCTGCGACAAGCGCAGGCTGCATTCGAATTAAAGGGAAAGGTGCTCTATTTTTCACTGAAGTAGGAATGTTTTCAAATACTTCAGCAAAAGTTTATAACTAATTTTAGAAGCTTCTTGGTGAGGCCGCTAATTGAGAATATGTAATAAACTAGCTTTAGTGGTTGTCATACTTTTGACTGTCCACAACAGTGTCCACATGATCAAAATTTACACAATCTTCACAAAAATTTGGGATCAGTAAGATTTTAAATGTTTTTTTATTCTCAATAAAGTTGCATTTATTTGATCAAAAATACAGAAAAAATAATACTTTAAAATTTGATTGCATTTTAAAATATATTTTATTCCTGTGATGCAAAGCTGAATTTTCATCAGCATCATTATTTCAGTCTTCAGTGCCACACGATCCTTCAGAAATCATTCTAATATGCTGATTTATTATCAATTTTGAAATCAGTTTTGCTGCTTAATATATATTTTTTGGAAACTGTGATACTTTTTACAGGATTCTTTGATGATTAAAAAGTAAAAAAGAACAGAATTTATTCAAAATAGAAATCTTTTCTAACAATGTAACAGTCTTTACTATTACTTTTTATCAATTTAACACATTTTTACTGAATAAAAGTATTCTTTTCTTTCAAAGAAAGATAGAAAGAATAAATTTACTGACCCCAGACTTTGAATGGTGGTGTATATTGTTACAAAATATTTCTATTTTAAATAAATGCTGTTCTTTTTGATGTTGTATTCATCAAAGAGTCCTGTAGAAGTATCACAGGTTCTATAAAAAAAATTAAGCAGCACAACATTGATAATAAATGAGAACATTAGAGTGATTTATGAAGGATCATGTGACACTGAAGACTTGAGTAATGATTGTGATGATGTAATGATGACTATCAAATATGACAGCTTCTGATGAGCATTATGTTTTGTCCCCATTATAAAAACTACAGTGTTTTTATAATAACACTAAGCATTTAAATATTATCTTACTAAGACATATTTTTGGGTGACAACTGACATTTATA
Organism: Garra rufa; assembly: GCF_049309525.1. Taxonomy (NCBI): domain Eukaryota; kingdom Metazoa; phylum Chordata; class Actinopteri; order Cypriniformes; family Cyprinidae; genus Garra; species Garra rufa. The sequence goes on along the minus strand of NC_133361.1, from coordinate 32,165,738 downwards.
TGCATTTTACATAAGTTTTCTGCTTTCTGCTACTGTTAGGCCTATAAAATTGTATTGATTTACAATATTATAAACTATTACAATTTCATTTTACATTTGTAAACAACAACATCTTCACCAAATGGCTATTTTTTTCTTAGTTTGGGCCTATAAATAAAATCAGTGTACCACCTTCTTTCTCATGTAGGAGTGGGTGCGGCCATTTGTGACACTGGACCACAAAACTTAAGTAGCAAATAGCAATAGCCGAAAATACATTGTATCGGTCAATTATCGTTTTTTATTTTATGCCACAAATCATTAGGATATTAAAGGGTTAGTTCACCCAAAAATGAAAATTTGATGTTTATCTGCTTACTCCCAGGGCATCCAAGATGTAGGTGACTTTGTTTCTTCAGCAGAACACAAACGAAGATTTTTAACTCAAACCGGTGCAGTCTGTCAGCCATATAATGGCAGTGGATGGGCACCAAACCTTTAAAAGTAAAAAAAACCCTGCACAGACAAATCCAAATTACACCCTGCGGCTCGTGACGATACATTGATGTCCTAAGACACGAAACGATCGGTTTTTGTGAGAAACTGAACAGTATTTATATCATTTTTTACCTTTGATACACAGCCACGTCCATCTGTCATGAGCACGTGCTCATCATCCGGCTTGTGACATGTGAACGCGCTCTGACGTAGTGTACACAAACGCTGGAAGCGATCTGTCGCGTGTATACGACACTCATTGTTTACACAGTGCACAGAGATTGTGGGTATAGTGGCTATTCAAAATGGTAATTACTTGCGCTTATCCTGATTGTTCAAACCGATTTAAAGCTAAAAGATTACATTTGCTTGCGGGACTGTCGACTTTTCACTGATTTCCCCTTCCGGCATTTGGGTAAGCAAATAAACATCAAATTTTCATTTTTGGGTGAACTATCCCATGTTCCATGAAAATATTTAGTAAACCAGTATATCAGTAATATATCAAAACTTAATTTTTGATTAGTAATACACATTGCTAAGAACTTAATTTGGACAACTTTAAAGGCGATTTTCTCAGTATTTAGATTTGATTTGCAGCCAGATTTTCAAATAGTTGTATTTTGGCCAAATATTGCACTATCATAACAAACCATACATCAATAAAAAATCTTATTTATTCCAGATTATGTAAATTTATGATGTAAAATTGACCCTTGTGACTGGTTTTGTGGTCCAGGGTCACATTTGTAAATTGTATGGGTCAGGCTTTTGGTCTCATCTACATCTGGATATTTTTAGCTGTATAAAACAGCTGGTTTTGCTGTTTGATATTGCAAACTGGTGTGTCTTACCATGTTATTTTAATTATGAGCACACTGGTGTGCAGTGCAAACAGATTTATCGTTTACTGCGTGTTGTTATTCTTCTCCTTATTTGCCTATAGTGGCCAATAAACTGGAAGTCTCACCCATAGACTTACTTCCACGTTGAAGAAAAAGGATAAAGCTGATATCATAATAATAATAATAATAATAATAATAAACACATGCAAGATATGCAATAATTTCGTATGATTTTCGTTTATATTTTGTCTAAAGGTTCAAAACAGTTCCATTTAAAAAACGTACTAATCAATCTTGTTTAAGCTTATTTTAAAGCTTGTTGTGTCTTTAAAATTTGTGACCCTGGGATACAAAATCAATCTTAAGTAGCATGGGTATATTTGAGCAATAGCCAAAAATACATTGTATGGGTCAAAATGATCGATTTTTCTTTTATGCCAAAAATCATTAGGATATTAAGTAAAGATCATGTTCCATGAAGATATTTCGTAAAATTCGTAAATATATCAAAACGTAATTTTTGATTAGTAATATGCATTGCTAAGAAAATTTGGTCAACTTTAAAAGCGACCTTCTCAGTATTTTATTTTTTGCACCCTCAGATTCTATATTTTCAAATAGTTGTATCTTGGCCAAATATTGTCCTATCAAACGGTACATCAATGCAAAGCTTATTTAAAAGCTCAATAAAAAAAAAACACCTTATGACTGGTTTTATGGTCCAGGGTCACATATTATTTTATCTTTAAAATATTTTAAGCCATTTAAGGCCCCCGAACCGTAGCCTACCAGACAAAGTACGGAAGCCATCTCTCCAATCACGAAGGATGAGACTTAGATTGAAATGTTGTGAACTTATTTAACCAGCAGAGGGCTTCGTTCGCTTTGTTTCCGCGATATCACCATTCTAGTGTCAGCTAGTTCACCGTCAGTGCTAAAACCCCCTTTGGGTCGCAGAAAAAATGTGCCGTGACCAGTTCAGAAATCTTTAGATGTGATACCTGACCACTTTATTTTTTTTCTTTCAGACTCATATAACAGTGTTATAACAGAGCAAAAATGTCTTTATATGTTACAAAATGGATGCAATCTAATTTAACGTTTTAAATAGGTCTACGATTTTATTTGATTTATTTTTACTTATTAGGGAAAAAATAAGGGCTTCACAAAATAGCGTGTATATGTAACTGATCCCAGAGAGGTTAGTTTGTTTACGTCTTTTAAACAAACATTTCCAAAGCAAAAATCCCGCTACATGACAAGCAATGGACAAACAAGATGCAGTCCGTTTGCCGCGAGCTTTTTCCAAGTTTACTTGGAAGGAAGCAAAGGGGCGGGGAGGGGATTCAGCACACGCACAGCGGCATTTCTGACAGAGAGATGGGTCGAGGGGCGCTTAATGATTATTACAAAAATCCGCTGTCACTTTCTCGCTGCAGCTTCTCGCCGTTCACCTCACGTGTGCGTACTGAACAACTCAAGTCTTCACGTGCTTTTAGAGGCAGTACTGCTTCCTTCCAAGTTTCGGACACACATTGAAACATCCGGAGTTTGCTCGTCGCTGGTACGTGGAGTAGTCAGTCCGCAGCGAACATGTACAAATATGTACAGTATGGATTTTAGGAGGACAAAGCTCGGCAGGTAAATTATCTAAATATAACGTTTACAACATTGTTTTTTTTTTTAATGCTATTGAAAAAAACATCTGACTTAACTTAAACTACCTAAAATTATATTTTTTCTCCTATCCTAACAGAAAACCATTATTGAAAGGAGAATGAGGGTTGTTAATGAGAATACAACACTATTAAACAAAATAAAACAGCGTGAGCTGTTGGTGCAAACATGTTTGGAGAAGCCATTGTGTTTTGGGGGGAAAAAATCTTGAGGTTCTGACAACTTCTACTTTCATTTGATTTTTGCACTGTTTCAACTTGCCTTTGGTGATGATTTCCTGCAGAGCATCACAAAGACACAGAATAGAAATTGATTGCAATATGTGACCCTGGACCATAAAAACAGTTATAAAGCCAGTATTTGGCCGAGACACAACTATTTGAAAATCAGGAATCTGAGGTTGCAAAAAAATCTAAATATTGAGAAAATCACCTTTAAAGTTGTCCAAATTAATTTTTAGCAATGCTTATTACTCATTCAAAATTATATTTTGCTATATTTACGGTAGGAACTTTACAAAATATCTTCATGGAACATGATCTTTGCTTAATATTCTAATGATTTTTGGCATAAAAGAAAAAAATGATAATTTTGACCCATACAATGTATTTTTGGCTATTGCTACAAATATATGTGTGCTACTAAACAACAGGTTTGGCATTAAACATATAACTTGAGTTTGTGTTAAAACATTTCTTCAATTTTAGATATATAGATGTATATTTCTTTTACACAAATGTAAAATGATCCTATAAATTTATTCCCAAAAGAAAATGATTATTCACTTTACTCATACTGTCTAGGTGAAATGACTGAATTTCTTAATATTAAACTCTCTTCATTCTTGTAAACTGCATTCAACGTTGTTTTCCAAGAATGATGTTTTAAAAAACATGACCTTTATTAATACGAAAATTTGCAATATAGCTACTTTTTTCAGCAGGACAGATAAAAGTCTACATAGTTTTGTGTGATGGCAAATTTAGTCAATGTCAGGTCACATACTTGGCAAACACAAGCAGGCTTTGTGTTTGCCTTTTGAGATCTTTGCCCCAGAGGATGTTGACTAGGTGCATGTCCAAATGCTATTTTTGTTCCCTCTTTTATTTCATGTGAGCATATTATAGAGCATCTCAATGCTTAATATATATCGTCACCTTAGAATTATAAGGTTCTATCTGCATTCCGAACACTTTAGAGATATTGAGCTTCAAAGTTTTTGCGTTCCATAGACTTATTTTTGTTTTCTAAAAAAAGTCCCAAAATGTACTAGGGCTACAAAAGAAACCTCACATAATGTAAATAAGTGGTCACAGAATAAGAATATGTAATAACTCAATTTGGACAAAAATGTCAGATAGAACCTTATAATTCGGTGACGATATGTAAAAACACATTAACTGGCACATTTATTTTATTAATGCTCCCACAACCTGCTACTTAAGTTTGCTGAAAATGTACTACGGCTATTCAAGATGTGAGTTCGTTTTTTCATTGAAACAGATTTGGATAAATTTAGCATTACATCACTTTCTCACCAATGGATCCTCAGCAGTGAATGGGTGCCGTCGGAATCAGTCCAAACATCTGATAAAAACATCACAATAATCCACGCCTAATCCATATCTTGTGAAGTAAAAATCTGTGTGTTTGTAAGAAACAAATCCATAAATAAGTGTTAACTTTATACTGTTGTTGGCTACTAAAATACTCATGTCTTCTTTGCTTTCTCCAGTAAAAAATGTCATCTAGTCTGAAACAGGATTGAAATATGCACAGATCAAACAGTACAAAACTGTTCCAATTAAAAATGTTGGTGGATTTTGATGTGACCGGACAACACCGGATGGACTTTTTCACTGGTGGAAGCATTATTATGAAATACGGATGTTTTTTGGCCAGAAGCAATGGTTTACAGTTTACCGCTTAAAGATAAATTTCTTTTTATTTTTGGGTGACTAATCTGATGAATTTAATTAAACTGTGTTACCATACCTAGATGCAGTGTTTTCTCTTAACCCTGGATAACTTTCAGGTGAGTCATAAACTCAACCTGTCAGCACCTGATTACTTTTATTTGATCTTCAGAATCTTCCCAGAAAGGTCAGACACGTGCCCTACAGTCTCTTCTCATAAAGTATAGTACAATGAGTCGTACTGTGTGTATTTTTGTCTTTGGTTTGGATCCTCCATGTTTCAGAGACTTGCATTGTGAGCATCTGAGTGCATATTTGGTTTTTGGATGGGATATGTTGTGATTACCACACTCAACAATAAATCATTCAGTTAATGATCAGTCTGTGCTCAGAAGAACCCGGCTTGATGAAGCTGGAGCATGTGAAAGGATAATGAACAAGGTTTTACCAAAACCTCAGATGCAGCAGAAGCATAGCCTAAGCAACTTTCTCACATCTGCCATATTTAATTACTATTTTTTAACTTTTAAAGTGGTTCAACGATTTGGTATTGCAATAGGGGAGAGGATTACGCAACAAAATGCACTTGCTGTGTGGTTTGGAAAAAGAAGAACTTGAGGTCGGGCTTAAAATGCTGGAATGCAATGTTTGATCTCACGACTAGTATAGGGCCACATTATGCTTGAGTAGACATCTTGGCTCAATCATTTTTGGCTGAAACCCAAGACCAGCACTCTGTATCATGTTGCTGTAGAGACTCTGTGAAGTGTAAACATCCAAATCTCTGAATGTTTTCTCTAGTAAAGGGCCACAGGGCCACCGATGAGTCTCACAGTGTGACATTATCATATTCTCACACAGACACATCAGCCTGGCACTGATGTACTCCTGTGTTGGATCACCAAAATTTGAGATTTTGAAACATTTCTTATTATTTTTTCTAATTCAAAGGGGTCATGACATGAGAAACCAAATTTCCCTTGATCTTTTGACATCGATTTGGTCTTTGTATGCTTAAAACATCCTGCGAATTTAATAACTTAACAATGTCCTCATCATCAATAAAAAAACATTTATGTAATAACTCTCAGAAAATGGCTTGTTTGGATTCGAGGAGTGAGGTGATGTCAGCCAGGCGGCGGCGGGCGCAGTCGTTTGCATAAACACTGCCTCAAGAGCAAGACATCGACGAATAGTCATCTTCTCACCACTCTTAATGGCTGACACTTGATTATGCTGAATGTAAGTGTCGCGTTGCGTATAAAGCAAATAGAAATTACAACCACTGTCGCTATCTTGTCCACACTGACTGGATACAGTATACAGATGCACGTTCGCTTTCTGACACAGTCTATGTGCTTTAGTCTGTCGTTAATAAGTCAAATGGAGTGAAAGAATGTTTGCTTTGACGTATTTGGGTTTAATGACTCGTTTGCATCTTTGTACAGATATCAGAAGGATCCCAGCGTAAGAAACAAGTGGATAGTTTATTTTTAATTGCATCCCGGATTGTGTCTGAGGATTTTGTTTTGTAACAGAGTCACAGTGTCATGGAGAGTTCACAAACAAACATTTGTTGAAAGATGTAGCATTACTAGATCTGACTGCAGCTGTATCACAAACTGTAAGTAAATGGTTTCATAATGTTTTTTTCTGGAAATTACAGTTTTATTTTGATCATGTTGTCAAAACACTTACATGCGATAGCAAGGGGGCGGGGCATTGATACGGTTTCCTATGCAATGACGTTAGCCAATCATAACTGTGGCCGATTACTAACAAGCCTTAAAGGACCTGCCCCTTAAAACAGGGCGTTTTAGACAGAGGGTCAGAATGAAGGTTGAAAATAATAATTTTTGCACATATTTATTTGTTTTTGTGGGGGTTTTTTGTGCAAAAAAGTTTATTGTCATTATAAGTAAAGGGGTCCTATTATGCTTTTTTACAAAGTCTTTATTTTGTTTTGGGGGTGCACTAGAACATGCTCTCATGCTTGGTGGTTCGAAAAATGCATTATTTTTCACATAATTTACATTATTACAATAGCTTTCTCCCCAGCCTGGCACAAATGGCTTGATTAGTTCTGGGTTTGATGAAGGTCTACCTTCCGAAAAATGAAATGTGTTGTGATTGGTTAGCAGTCCCACTGTGTTGCAATTGACCATATGCAAGAAATACTCCCTTGTTTAGTCAAGCCAGCTAAGTCATTTCCGGTCAACTGTACTGTGCCGTAATATGAGCGTACTTTGTTCGTTTTCTCTACATAATCCATTCACAATCGAAGAAAAGTGTTGTTTGTCTAAGAGGACCAAACGTCCATGTATACCGTTTCAATAATGACAAATGCCAGTTTAAAAAAATTCGCGAGTAAATCGGCTAAATATGCGCGAGTCATTGCTGTGATTGACAGTAATAACCGGACCAAACAAATGACAAGCTGATGTAAATAAAAAGAGCTTAAATGATTCAAACAAAATTCAGAGTAACAAAACTACAGCAGTAACAAGTATGTGTTGGTTAAATATATAGGCTATTTAATAGATTTTACAGTTCAAGATAAAACTTAAAAAGTAGTTATTCAATTTTATAAAAAATTTCAAATTCCTATCGATTCATATTGAGTGCATTATTTAATTATTATAACATAAATATTTAACATATTTGTAGTGAACTATATATTAGTATTTAAATAATTCACCCTTATAGGCTGTTTGTGTGTGAGCTATGACTTTCTGCACTTGCTATACTATATAATGTTACTTAAGGGCGGTATTTATTACTACAATTTATTATACTAGTAATTTTATAATAAATCGAAAAGCAAGACGTCTTGAAAAATATAGGGAGAGGCAGCTGCATAATAAATAATCCTCTGCTGCCATCTATTGGTTATATGGGGTAATTCCATATTATTTTCAAAAATATCAAAAAATAGACGTTGTTTTCCGTGAAAAGTCATTTTTTTCCGATGCCTTTTTATGAATGAAAAGTGAGTCCTTGAATTTTATTTCACAGCTGTAGAGTTAGAAAATAATAAGGCTTTGAAATATTGCAAGATTTTAAAAATGTGTTCATGACTATAAAGGCAAGTTAGTGATTATCAACAATATGATTAAGATGTCCTTGAAGAGAAATATCGCTAGCTACCTAACATTAGCCTAAACACGTTATGATAGTGTTTAGCTGTCAGCATTTAAATGTACAACTATGCAGATACGGAGAGTACGGGATTACCAGGCTCTGCATTTAAATTATATGTTGTTAAATAATTTGAAACTGAATGTTCATGCCGCTAACATTGTTTATAATGTTGCAATTATAATTTTTCTCAGTTTCTGATAAGAACGAGGCACTAGATCAGTCTCAAGAGTGTCCACCTAATATATAGCACGTATAAAATGAGCTTCAGCGGAAGTTTACGAGCTGGCTTATCTTTATGCGGAAGTTCTAAAGAACGCTCCGTGCATAAAGTCAATTGGAATAAAGTGATTTTTATGTTTTAAATATGGATATTTTTCTTTTACAAAAACACATCAGAGGCTTTTACTGACCCCGCCGGAGCCATGTGAGGCACTTTTTATTATGGATCGACTTGTTTTGGAGTAATGGAGAGAAACACTTGTCTATACCATTCAGTCTGTGCCATTCTAAAGCTTGGGAGTGCCTGGATTATTTTTAATATAACTCTGACTGCGTTAGTCTAAAAGAAGAAAGTCTTACAAGTCTACGGTGCAGCTCCGATGTGGCAAGCGATGATCGTCACTCTAGTCAATGCTTGTGTTTACATCCGCCACAGCTCCACATGTGTTTCAACCCTCTATACCACACAAGTCAACGCCGCGGCTCCAGCACAGCTACCGAAGCAGTTTGCGGACACTTTAGTAAAAGCTTGCATTTATACGAGCGTGCTATATCGCTTAAGTTTCCCCACCTCGTCCCTTCCCACCTGGCAACAATTTCAATTTCCACAGGAGGGATACTGCGTTGTGACATCTTAGCATGCGGAAAACAAACGCTGTAGTCCAAATGAGCCGTTTGTTGTAGTTCTTGAAAATGTTTTTTTTAAAAACAAAATATCTCCCTTTGGAGTGTACTTTGAGAATTGTAACTTTGTAGATGTTTTTTATGCCTAAACATACACACCACACACTGGCTAAAATTCAAAAAGTGAAAAAGCATAATAGGACCCCATTCAAATAATTAAAAAAATCCATGTCATCATGACCCCTTTAAAATCCTCCTTTTTATTTCCCGGTTTGAATCTCAGATTTTGTGTGTCAGAAATCAAATTGTGGTGAATCAATGATTTGAACTAGATTGATTGGTGCTGGAGCATGAAGATGGTATTTTATATATTTTGAAGTATTGCTAAAACATTTCCCTATTATATAAAGTTCAAGTATATATAATAGAGCCAAACTGACATTGATCGTCTTAGTTTAGCCCCAGATGCCATCATATAAAAGCAATTCCTTTTATAAAGGCCAAGCAGAGACACACCGGGTGCTGAACCCTGTAGCGATGCCAAACATTCATTGAATGAACTCAGCCATAATAATGAACAGGATGGCCTGCAGTGCTCTGAGTAAATATTTTCTCTGAATATAGTAAAAAATATTGTGAGATGAAAAAATGAGACTAAATATACCCAATAACTATGTTGCTTAAAGGCACGTTATGCAGCTCTGGTGCATTCGGGCATTATAATTGAATGTATGACTGTGAATGCATTTCCTACATCACACCTGGATCACACTTTTTTAAGCATATTAAATCATATTAATAACACAGCACAGCAAAATTTATATTAAAAAAGATATGAAGAAAAAATGCATGTTTCATAACAGAAAGGACATGGCAGTCCTTTGTAAAAGGACTTGCCAGCCTGCATGTTTCAGTGGCAGAATGATGCAACTGCAACTGAAGACAATCAATCTGTTTACTGCTAGAAATATGCTATAATCAAGATATATAATCGAAAAGCAAAGTAAGATGGTTTTCAGAGCTCGCTGAGCTCGGCTCATTTATTCTGATTAGCAGTCTAGCCCACTTCCCTGTGTCCTCATGCACATTAATTAAATCACACAGATAAAGAGTGTTTGGGGGGAAATAAAAAAGAAAATCCCAAACCTCAGGTTGGCATGGAGACTATGACATCATCACTCAATACATCAGCGGCTCAATGTAAGTGGCATAAAAGACCTCATTCCGAACAGGATTAGCTTGGTCGTTAGGTAGTTACAGATGCTAGGCAACCATGCAATACAAGAAAATTCTAAAAATGTGATCCGAATGTATATTAAATCCTTGAGGAGCCGCAAAGAGGGTTACCTAATGCTCTTGAACCTGAACATTATGCACTCTTTATCCATATAATCTGAATTAACTTGAAAATGAAAAGGACTTTAACCTGTAACACTCTCTGATTCTGTGCAATCAGTTCTGTTATTCAAATGAGTTGTGTGAGAAATGAAGTTTGGGGTCAGTAAGGTTTTTGGAAAAAAAAACTGACACTTCTATTCACAATGGATGCATTAAATTGATGCATTAAAGTGGCAGTAAAGCTATTTATAATGTTATATAAGATTTTTATTTTAAGTTTAATGCTGCTCTTTTGAACTTTCTATTTATCAGAGAATCACCGTTTTACCAAAATAATATACAGCAAAACTGATTTCATCATTTATAATAAGAAGAAATGTTTCTTCAGCACCAAATCTGCATATTAGAATGATTTCTGATAGATCATATGACTGGAGCAATGATGCTGAAAACTCAACTTTGCATCACAGGAATGAATTACATTTTAAAATATATTCAAATAGAAAACAGTTATTTAAATTGTAATAATACTTCGTAATATTACTTTTTTCATTGTGTTTTTTTTAATTAATTCAGCCTTGGTCTGCACAAGAGAGTTATTGAAAAAATATATATATTAATGAATAATATTAACGGGCACCTGTTATGCCCCCTTTGACAAGATGTATTATAAGTCTCAGATGTCCCCAGAATGTGTCTAAGAAGTTTCAGCTCAGAATACCCCACAAATCATTTATATAATAAGTGATCTGTGGGGTACTTTGAGCTCAGACCATTATATTTATTATATAATTCTTAAAATGCCTATTTTGAGTGGAAGCAGAAAAATGCTGTTTTCGTGCATGGCTCTTTAAATGCAAATGAGCTGCTGCTCTTCGCCCGCTTTTTTAGCTAAAATACATCTTTTTGGTTTTGATTATCATGTCTATGATGCTGAAATCATGCGTTTTAAATCATATTAGTTTAAACATCTGATATAGGGTTTTCTGAGCACACACATCATGTGAGCATGTGAGTACCAAGTTCTCTTTCATGTCTTATTGCGCTTAAACTGTCAAATACACACAAGTTTATGTTAAAAACACACAAGTTACAAAATTGCCGGTTATGTCTGTGAAGGTAAACAGCTGGGAAAGAAATAGTTTTTATGTTTTTATTAGATCTGTGTGGCAGCAGCGTAATATACAGTAAATAAATCAATAAATCTACTGCTCTCGTCTCCTCTGAGGCTGGGACTCTAAATAGTGTTCTGTGCAGCCAATGATGAACGTGCAGATTCAGAGGCGGAAATATTATAATAAGATCCCCTTCCTATGTCACGGAGGGAGCAAAATCTGAGCGGGTTGTTTTTTTCACCAGCTTGCAGAGAAAGGCTTACCAAAAAAAAAAAAAAAAAATTCTGAGTTGTCCTTTTTTCACATTTTCTGGGTTGATAAATGCATCGGGGACCTGATTATAGCACTTAAACATGGAACAAGTCATGATATGTTACCTTTAAATGAAGAGAAAAATTGAGACTGAAGCTCTACTTTCAGTCCAAAATTTAAAGATTTCAAATTCACCAATATATATATTTATTTTTTTAGGTTTATGAACAACCGAGTCCCATCTAGCAAAAGATACCAGCCAACTGAGTATGAGCATGCAGCCAACTGTGCCACCCATGGAGTAAGTGGAAAATTTCTTATCACACAGAGCAGGTCAAAACAATATGTGGAGTAACCTTACTGAAAATAAAATGCTTCATAACAAAAGGGTTGGTCAACGTTTAGCATAAAGACCTCTGGTTTTGTGAAGGACAGGGTGTTGTCAAGAGGGAAGGCTTTGATGCCATTGTCCTGTGACACAGAAGGATCACCAAGGTCACAAAAAGACCACAGAGAGAGTGTGATGTAATACTGTTCAACAAACAAAAATATTTGATGGATAAACATGGAAAAACTCATTCAACAATAGCATTAGGTCACAGTCATTAAGTCTTTTTCATACAGTCATTTGCTTGACTCAGTTCTCTTTTCACCCTCGCTTCTGATCTTTGTTTTATGTTTATGTGTTTTTTACGGGCATGTTGGGTATGGCCTTGCTCCGTGATGTTGTTTGGATAACATCCTGCTCTCTAATCCCCGCCTCTCAGAGCCGCACATCTGGCACGGCCTGTTCACAAGCTCCAGCATGAGACATTGACCACACAGCAAATCCTCTTTGCACCAATGAATTGTCGTTTGGCTGTGGAGTAAATGCTTAAGAATACTGTGCATCTACTTTTCTGATGTCTACATCAGAAAAGTAGCTAGGACAATTTACTGTGCATGTTTGTTGATAATGTCAGAAATGCTGGTTTTGGTTATTACCTTCTTTTAAAAAAGGAAGGCTTCTGCAGCAAATTAGTAGTGATTGTGGGATATGTTAAGAAGATTTAATCAGACACACATAGTGACAGATGGAAGGAGGGTTGGTCAGGCTACAAATATTAGAATTTGTAATTTCTCCACAGTAATCCAAATAGCAAACTGTACATATGATGTAGGACTAGGGTTGGCCATTTTAGTTCATTTTGTATTTAAGTACTGTAACGTAGGGTTGTAGTCGAGACCAGCTTGTTCGAGTTAAGAACGAGACCAGCTGAGGGTTCATTCTGAGTTAAGACTGAGTCACATGCTTTACATGAAAACATGGCCTTGGTCTTGTTTCTCAAGTTTCAGTACAAGATCACATTTTCATGTTCTTTGACCTTGAAAATATTGACTTATTGATAAAAAAAAAAAAATGTAAGATCATATTTTAATGGTCTTGCTCTTCAAGTTCGTGCCTAAGCCCATATATTCATGATCTTGGTTTAGGTCTTAGTCCACATACTCCAGAGTCCACAACAAGACCAAGACCATGAAAAATTGGTCTTGACTTACCTTCGAGTCCAAAACCTTATTTTCACAGTCTTGGTTTTTGAGTCTAAAAGAATATTTTATGGTCTTGGTTCTCAGGTCTGATTCCAAGACCATGATCTTGGTTTTAGTCCACAACAAGACTGAAACACTAAAATACTGACTTATTGATAAAAAAACAAAATCAAGATCATATTTTTATGGTCTTGGTTTTAGTTTTAGTCCACATGAACCTGAGTCCACAGCAAGACCAAAACCATGAAAATGGAGTCCTGTTGAATATTATATTTTTATGGTCTTTGTCCTCAAGTCTGAGTCTAAAACTATATTTTCATGGTCTTGGTCTTAGTCCACATGCTCCAGTATCCACAACAAAAAATTGGTCTCGACATTTTTTTCGACATTTTTTTCGACATATTTTTTACAGTTTTGGTCTTGGTATTTTAGTCTAAAGATGATATTTTATGGTCTTGGTCCTCTGGTCTGAGTTCAAGACCATATTGTGATGATCTTGGTCTTAGTCCACATGCTCCTAAGTTCACAACAACAGCTAGACCATAAAAATATTGACTTATTGATAATAAAATGACTGTAAACCCTTATTTTCTTGGTCTTGCTTTTAGTTTTAGTCCACAAGCACCTGAGTCCACAGCAAGACCAAAATCTTTTAAATAGAGTCCTGTCGAATGTTATATTTGTATGGTCTTTTGTCCTCAAGTCTGAGGTCTAAAACAATATTTTTATGGTCTTAGTCTTAGTCCACATGCTCCAGTATCCACAACAAGACCAAGACCACAAAAAATTGGTCTAGGCTCATGCTTGAGTCCAGGACATTACTTTCACAGTTTTGGTCTCGGTTTTTTAGTCTAAAGATGATATTTTATGGCATTGGTCCTCTGGTCTGAGTTCAAGACCATATTGTCATGACCTTGGTCTTAGTCCACATGCTCCTGAGTTCACAACAAGAGCTAGACCATAGAAATATTGACTTATTGATAATAAAATGACTGTAAGCCCATATTTATCCATCTTAGAGACCAGCAAGACCAAAACCATTACCAAAACCATGAACAATGTCCAATATCATATTTTTATGGTCTAGATACTCAGGTCCGAGTCTAAGACTACAATTTTCATGGTCTTGGTCTTGATCTCACACAACAAGACCAAGACCATGAAAAATTGGTCTTGTCTCGCCCTTCTGTCTTGGTCTTAGTCTTTGAGTCTAAAACAATATTTCATGGTCTTGGTATTAGTCCACATGCTTCAGAGTCCACGACAAAACCATGTAAAATCAGTCTTGTCTCACCCTCTTTTTTTTTTAGTCTTCGAGTCTAAGACAATATTTCATGGTCTCGGTCTTAGTCCACATGTTCCAGAGTCCTTAAAGGGATAGTTCACCCAAAAATTAAAATTTGATGTTTATCTGCTTACCCCCAGGGCATCCAAGATGTAGGTGACTTTGTTTCCTCAGAAAAACACAAACTAAGATTTTTAATGAAAACCGGTGCAGTCTGCCAGCCTTATCATGGGCGTGGATGGGCACCAAACCTTTAAAAGTAAACAAAAACATGCACAGACAAATCCAAATTACACCCCGCGGCTCGTGACGATACATTGATGTCCTAAGACACGAAACGATCGGTTTTTGTGACAAACTGAACAGTATTTATATCATTTTTTACCTTTGATACACAGCCATGTCCATCTGTCATGAGCACGAGTTTGGCATCAGCCACGTCACATGTGCACGCGCTCTGTCGTAGAATACGCAAACGCCGGAAGCGATCTGTCGCGTGTATACAACACTCATTGTTTACACAGTGCACAGAGATTGTGGGTATAGCGTCTATTCAAAATGGTAATTACTTGCGCGTATCCTGATTGTTTAAACCGATTTAAAGCTAAAAGATTACGTTTGCTTGCGCAAACTCATCCGGGACTTTTCACTGATTTCCCCTTACGGAGTTTGCGTATTCTACGACAGAGCGCGTGCTCATGTGACGTGACTGAAGCCAAACTCGTGCTCCTGACAGATGGACATGGCTGTGTATCAAAGGTAAAAAATTATATAAATACGGTTCAGTTTTTCCCAAAAAACGATCGTTTCGTGTCTTAAGACATCAATGTATCGTCACGAGCCGCAGGGTGTAATTTGGATTTGTCTGTCCATGTTTTTGTTTACTTTTAAAGGTTTGGTGCCCATCCACGTCTATGATAAGGCTGGCAGACTGCACCGGTTTTCGTTAAAAATCTTCGTTTGTGTTTTTCTGAGGAAACAAAGTCACCTACATCTTGGATGCCCTGGGGGTAAGCAGATAAACATCAAATTTTCATTTTTGGGTGAACTATCCCTTTAACAAAGCCACGAAAAATTGGTGCGATTGCTCTGTTAGTGTGGTTCATTTGAATAAGTGTGAATGCTGCCATCCAAACCCTGGTGCGCACCAAACAAACAACCCATCTTTTTAGCGGTGTATCCAAAACAAAATGAGGAACAAGGAGGTAAAGTGCCTTTTATGAGCTCTTTGTGAGTTTGTGGTGAAAATAAAATCATATTCACGCAACAATGAGCGTGCTTAGTCCAGCAGATGGCATTGCGTGTATTATACTTAAAGCGGCGATCAGCATACCGATCAGTGAATGAGTACTTTGATGTCATACACCCACAGCACCACTTTAAGTTGAACACACCTTTTCCTTTTGTTTGGAGTGTTCTGTGAGTTCCATTATGAAATATACATCATTCAGCCTGACCAATCAGGTTGTGAATGTATTACTATGCCTTTTCGGTATCTTTAGGTTCACTGTCAAAAATGCCAGTGTGAACGCTAAGCAGACCAGGACCAAATGTATAATTTTCCTTTTTGGACCGGACCAACTGAACCAAACAAACCAAACTAACGCTTTGTTAGCTATGCAGGTCATTGAAACTGCCGTTTTGAATGCATGAGCATTTTACTTTCACTTTTGATTTGCGATTGTTGAGCTCTGTGTAATGTTATACTACCACATATTTTACAAGTTTAGATGCTTGTTTGTGATGCTCAGGATCTGTAAATCATTCGTCATTGTCTGCGCAGTCGTCACACCTTTCTCTGGTTATGTGGTAAGTGAAATCTTATGTACTGCAATGTAACAGACTACCACTAGCAAGAAGCTAACCGTGTCCCTTTAGTGGCTCGCCTTATTTTATTAAACACGTTATTTGTTTTCCTTGCCTTTCTGAGTACAGCAATTTTCGCTACTGTCCTCGCTTTGTTTTTTCACAATAGCCTACCCGCAGAACTTCTGATGATTGGGCTATGCAAATTTTGGGGGCGTGACTATGAACGATTGCAGCTATTAAGTCATAGTCGATGTTATGTTAGGATTAGCCTATTTTTCAGTGGTCTTTTGCAAACACCAGATTTATATAAGAAGGAGGAAACGATGGTGTTTGAGACTCATGGTATGTCATGTCCATGTACAACACTGTTATTATTCAACTATGCCAAGGTAAATACAGTTTTCCATTCTATGGCACCTTTAAGTCTAAGACAATATTTTTTGGTTTTGGTTCTCAGGTCCATGACCTTGGTCTTAGGGCACATGCTCCACAACAAGACCAAGACCCTGAAAATGTACTTAATATTAAAAATTGAGTGTAAGACCATAGTTTCGTAGTCTTGGTTTTGCTCATAAAATATTGAGCCCAAGACCACATTTTCACTTCATGGTTATGTAATGGATTAAGAATCATGTGGACTTGCTCTTGACTCTTGACAAATGAATGAGAAGGTGTGTTCAAACTTTTGGTCTGTACTGTATATTTTTCTGTTTATTAAAGTTTTTACTCTACATTTGTGCAGTTTTCAGTGGGTTAGTGATATTTTTTAAATATATATAAATTAATAAATATTTTTTAAATGTGTTTTTATACAAAAACTGCTTTTTATGTAAAAGTCACTTTATAAAAGACCCACATTTCTAACTTTAATTCATGGGAATAACATGGATAATTTCACATGGTTTAGTGTAAGATTTTTGTCCATCTTTTGGAAAATCCAGTTTTTAAAGTAGAAAAAACAACTACAAATAACTTTTACCAGTAGGTGGCTGCAGAGCTCCACTATTTGCAATTTGCTATTTGACCACCTGAAAGATATTTTTTCACAAGTTTTTTCAGTTGAATTCATATCTACAGTACAGACCAAAAGTTTGGACACACCTGAATGAGAAGGTGTGTCCAAACTTTTGGTCTGTACTGTATTAAATAACATGAGAAGATACAAAAAGCTATACATTGATTTTGTCTTTTGTTCAGTTCTGGATCATTCCCAGTATCCTGGGCAGCTCAGTGCTGTACTTCCTATCTGATGACCAATGGGAGACCATCTCTGCATGGATGTATGGAACAGGTCTATCTGGGCTGTTCATCATGTCCACCATGTTCCATACAGTGTCTTGGAAGAAAAGTCATCTCAGGTGAGTCATAACAGAGTTGTAATTTTAAAAAGTTATATTGTTTTCTTCAAATAAAGTAAAAAGAACCTTAGCAGCAACTAAGATAACCCCAAGTCTTGATACTAAACAAAAAAGCATGGTATTTGTCAACTAAAAAGGATGCTTTTGAAAAAGAGCACATGCAGTATGTTTAACATGTTTTTTGCCTTGGGGGATTCAAGAATGACTAAACATTCTCATTATGAAGTGCTTTAAGATTTGAAACAAACAGATTTCCTCAGATAATTGGCCATGTTTCTTCTCTTCCACAATATTTAAAAATAATTCAGCTGCAAAAAGAAGAATTTATGCAATAGCTTTGCATTTATTCTATTCTTAAAACCTGACAAAACATAACAAACAGCATCTGAAATTAAATATCTCCACCCGACATGTTGACCGTCAAGCCTTGAATTTACAGAAAACAAAGAGCAGTCATATGTCATCTGCAGGCATACAGATGTCTGAATATTTAATGTCATAATTTATGATGACTCTTCCCAGATAAAGAGCGGCTTCAAGCTACACTAATGGTAGATTTACCGGAATATTGTACTTTGCTATGGTGCAATATAATATAAAACGTTGTTTTAGGCTTTAGTTTAGTATTATTTGCATATTCTGGGCTAAGAGGAAGTGTCAGCTGCAAATGCAGATTTAGTGGAAACATTATGAATGAACTTTGGATCTTCTTCAGAGCAGGACACCTAAGCAGTTACACATGAATTCACACTGAGTGCAGATGGTATCACATGGGCCTGTCAGTTCATGCTCACAGATGTGATTTAGTCATGACCCTGCCCATTCCAAATTACACATACGGGAAAAAGAACAAAAAGAGTTTGGGAAACAAAAACAGGGTTCAAATCTGTATAAATAGGTTGCAACATGCTTCACGAACACTTGCCTTTTCATTTAGAAAATCAAATCATCATATTAGAATGATTTCTGAAGGATCATGTGATACTGAAGACTGGAGTAATAATGCTGGACATTCAGCTTTGCATCACAGGAATAAATTACATTTTAAATTATATTCAGTTATTTTAAATTATACACAACATTACAGTCCATAGTGTATTTTTGATCAAATAAATGCAGCCCGGTGAGCATAAGAGCCTTAAAAAAAAACCAACAACCTAAAAATAAAACATTTTCTTGCTGTAACAGGAAGGTGGAGCAGCGATTCCACATGTGTGACAGGATGGTGATATATTTTTTCATAGCTGCATCTTATGCACCCTGGTGAGTATGTGATGTGCGTATCCACCAGTAACATCACCGCTAGCGTTTTACAGATTCAAAAGGTTGAGTGTGTTGCTGACACAGGTGTGTTTGTTTTGTGTGCAGGCTGAACCTGAGGGAACTAGGACCCTGGGCTGGGCACATGCGCTGGTTGGTGTGGATCATGGCCTGCGCTGGCTCTGCCTATGTTTTCTTCTTTCATGAGAAGTAGGTGCCCACTTTTTTAAGGATGTAGAGGATAATAATCACTCTCAAAATTGTACAAATGCCACTACGAATGCATCAAAAAATGCAAGTGAATATTACCAACCCAGCATCGGAATATCTTTAAAATAGCTGTGTTGTGTTTCAGGAACAAGATACTAGACTTACTGTGCTACACTGCCATGGGAGCTGTTCCAGCAGTTGTTCTTCTGTCAATGGTATGTGTGACTGACACCTATACATGCGTTCATAAATACAGTAATGAAGGCTTTTCAGATGCCTTAAGCAGCTTATTTATATTTTACTACATTTCCGTTAGCTAGTGTTGTTAACATAAAGTATACTTTGCCATTTGGTCTTTATTTTATTAATGTCTTTGTGAGACCAAGTCATTGAGTTACTCAGTGAATCAGGTGCCTTTTAAAATGTCAGCCCTGTTTAATGCAGAAGTAAGCTTGCTGCATGGGTGAGACCTCCGGTTCATTAGCCGCTATACGGAAATAATGAGAAGAATTACAACGTGCAGTTAATGGTAAAACTGTTTGCACTACAAACCAGTGTGTTCATATTTAAGATAATACATTAAAATAACATGGTAAGACACACCTATTTGCAAGATCAAGCAGCAAAACAAGCCGTTTTGTACAGCTAAAAATAGCTGGATGTGAATGAGACTGGAATCCAAACCCATAACAATTACAAATGGCCGCACCCGCTCTTGCGGGAAAAATAGGTTGAGATATATTTCATGCCCTCAGAGAAGTAACAGGGTTCACATTAAGTTATTTTTGTAAAAGCCTTGTGCCTCTAGGAAGAGAATTTTATACTTTTTAATAGGGATGCACCGATCCGAATCGGCCGATCATGCTTGCGCGTTTTGTCAGTAAAGCCGGTTCTGTAATCAGCGGTAAATGCCATCAGGTGCGTGATTTCACGTTGAGCCGTATATACTACACACAGCCGTTGTTTACCGACGAGCTGCGCAAATCAATGTTCATTATCAGTGTGAATGTGCGCAGCTCGTCAGTGAACAACGGCTGTGTGTAGTATATACGGCTCAACGTGAAATCACGCACCTGATGGCATTTACCGCTGATTACAGAACCGGCTTTACTGACAAAACGCGCAAGTGATCGGCCGATACGGATCGGGGCATCCCTACTTTTTAATTATCACTCGTTTACCACATTATATGAAATCATGGTAACAGGGTTGACATTTTCAATATCATCCGCGAATGCTAAACACAAAACATGATAAAGTGATAAAAAGATGAGACCCTTGCTTGACGTTGAACAGTTGACTTTATAAAAGCATAATTAGATAATTATGACAGTTTTGAGCTTAATGGAATTTTAACAGTTGAGGTCAAGTTTAAATACACTGTGCAGAATCTACAAAATGTTAATTATTTAACCAAAATAAGAGGGATCATACAAAATGCATGCTATTTTTTATTTAGTACTGACCTGAATAAGATATTTCACATAAAAGATGTTTACATCTAGTCCACAAGAGAACATAATAGTTGCATTTATAAAAATGACCCTGTTCAAAAGTTTACATACACTTTTCTTAATACCGCGTTGTTACCTGAATGATCCACAGCTGTGTGTTTTTTGTTTAGTGATAGTTGTTCATGAGTCCCTTGTTTGTCCTGAACAGTTAAACTGCTCACTGTTCTTCAGAAAAATCCTTCAAATTCTTTGGTTTTTCAGCATTTTTGTGTATTTGAACCCTTTCCAACAATGACTGTATGGTTTTGAGATCAATCTTTGCACACTGAGGACAACTGAGAGACTCATTGTAGAAGGTTCAAACACTCACTGATGCATTAAGAGCCGGGGGTGAAAACTTTTGGAATTTGACGATCAGGGTAAATTTAACTTGTTTTGTCTTCATGTAAGTATCTTCTGTAGCTTCTGAAAGGCACTACTAAATGAAAAAAAAAACATGATATTTAAGCAAAATAAGACAATTGTACACATCTTCATTCTGTTCAAAAGTTTTCACCCCTGGCTATTAATATTAATTAATTGTTTTTCCTTCTGAAGCATCAGTGAGCGCTTGAGTCCCTCAGTTGTCCTCAGTGTGAAAAGATGGAACATAAAATCAAACATTCATTGTTGGAAAGGGTTCAAATACACAAAAATGCTGAAAAACCAAAGAATTTATGGAACCTGAAGGACTTTTCTGAAGAACAGCAGCCAGTTTAACTGTTCAGGACAAACAAGGGACTCATGAACAACTATCACTAAATACAAAAAAAACAAACAAAAAAAAAACAAACAAAGCTGTTCATTCAGGTAACAACACAGCATATATGTAAACTTTTGAACAGGGTCATTATTTTGTCTCGTGGACTATATGTAAGTCTTTTACATGAAATATCTTATTCAGGTCAGTACTAAAAAAAAAAACTAAAAAAACATGCATTATATGATCCCTCTTATATTTGTAAAATAACATTTTGCAGATTCGGCAAGGTGTGTGTAAACCTTAAGAGACATTAAAGATGTATCATATGACACATTTAGATCAGAATATGTGCATATTTGTAAAAGTTGATAAAGGATGGAGACAGATCAAAAAGCCTCCTCATGATGAATAGAAGAAACTAGAGCAATGTTACTGGAATGTTCTCTTTAAAAGAAGTTTGCATTAGTATTAGCCATTCATTGTTCAAGTTATTTTTTTACACTTGCAAACAAGAGAAACAAATGGCCTGCTTTTTGTACATTGTCCCTTGTGTATTTTATCTGTGGGAGAGCGACCTGTTTAAACTGAACGTATTATTTCAGCCTAACAGAGAGGGCATATTAGAGCTGTCAGTGGGCGGAGTTTTCTACTGCCTGGGAATTGTCTTCTTCAAGAGTGACGGCCTCATCCCATTCGCTCATGCCATCTGGCACGTCTTTGTGGCAGTGGGGGCAGGCATACACTATTACGCCATCTGGAGGTACTTGTATGCAACCGGGACCGGCCAAATCAAAATATCCAGGTGACAGATGTAGAAGATCTCAACTGTGTTCACACATACAGGGTTTGTTGAGCTACAAAAGACAATGTATTTAATCATGAGCTGCCTTCGCATCCCTCTATATTAATCATAGATGGGCATGTTTTAGTATTGTTGGTCTAAAATATATTTTTATATAGGATTTCTGTCCTGATAACTCAGCACCTTCTGGCCAGTCTATTTTTTGCAGATGTAGTTTTAACCTGTTGAGATAATGTACCGTTTCCAATCGTCAGTGTTTACAGGCAAACTGTGCATAAGACACAAATAACATTCCACTTTTTTTAACTGAGCTATTTACTGCCTTCCCATAATCACGTGCTTATGATAGTAATTTATTGACGTGGAGCAGAATAATGTTGAAGTATTTCTACTACTGTGATCTTGTAGTAACGTATATGTAGAAAAATGTTAGTGACTTTCTAATTTGCACAATGGATCACGATGGATCATTTCTATGGGGTTGTTATGTTGTTTAGGTGGAAAGCTAGAGAGGATGAGATGAAATGTTTTCAAAAGAAGTCTCTTATGCAGTAAAGACTGTATTATGAAGTATTATTACAATTTCGAAAAGCTGTTTTTAATTGAATATATTTTAAAATGTAATTTATTCCTGTGATGTCAAAACCAAATTTTCTGCATCATCATTCCAGTCTTCAGTGTCACATGATCCTTCAGAAATCATATGCTGCTCAATTAATATTGGTGCTCAATTAATAATATTGGTTATTATTATCAATGTTTTAGACATGTATTTTCTTTCCTTCCCTTTTTTTATGTAACAATTTTCTTACCCCAAAGTTTTGATTGGTATTACCAACAATATTAAAGGAGAACTCCGGTGTGATATTGACCTAAAGTGTATTGAATCATGATACCGAGTGTGAACGTACCTTGCATATCTCATCTCGGTTTGTGTCCAGCTGTCCGAAATCTGGGGTCAGTTAGCCGATGCTCACAACAGGTTGTCAATGAGAGTCAACAGGGCATCGGAATAGCCATGTAAATAAATCACTGTTTTACGCCATTTACGAGGCACAAAGTAGCTCCACACTTCATTGGTAGACTTCCAAGGGCCCTGACATTTAAAACGAGACATTGAGAACTCAGAAAAAGCACCGGTAGTTTATTTACAAGTAGATTTATACAGACATTTTCCACCAGGAACAGACCAGTCGCCGCCATCTTGAATTTAGTCACGATAAGTCGAGTGTCGAGCACGAAGGAAACTACAACCTGATACGTTGATAACCTGATAAATTCCTTGGTGCTCGTCACTCGACTTATCGTGACTAAGTTCAGGATGGCGGCGACCGGATTTTCTTTTCCAGTTACTGTCTGTATAAATCTTCTTGTAAATAAACTACCGGTGCTTTTTCTGAGTTCTCAATGTCTCGTTTTAAATGTCAGGGCCCTTGGAAGTCTACCAATGAAGTGTGGAGCTACTTTGTGCCTCGTAAATGGCGTAAAACAGTGATTTATTTACATGGCTACTCCGATGCCCTGTTGACTCTCATTGACAACCTGTTGTGAGCATCGGCTAACTGACCCCAGATTTCGGACAGCTGGACACAAACCGAGATGAAATATGCAAGGTACGTTCACACTCGGTATCATGATTCAATACACTTTAGGTCAATATCACACCGGAGTTCTCCTTTAAACAGCACAGCTGTCAGTATTGATCATAAGAATGTTTTTCTTGAGCACCAAATTATGACGTAAAAATTCAATTTTTAATCAGTTCAGCTCCCACTATTGGGAACAAGCAATGCACAGAAGCTCACAAGGACTTGATGAATTATGTACATCTTTTAAGTAAAGCCCAATAAGACTTTCCTCAAGGTGTATTAAAAATATAAAGCGTTTGTTTTACCCATTGAGACATTCAGCCAGGAAGCTCAGATATGAAAGAGTACGTTAAGCACTGTGACTTTGAATGTAAAACAGGTTTTTACTCATTTTGTCATAACATTGCATTGTATTGTGTCAATATTGAATTCTTTTGTACTATTAGTTTCATAGACTTTTACTCAAAAGTTCAAAAACTCAATCTTAACTGTATTTTAACAGTTTTGACACTATAAGTGGCAGTAATAAATGCAACCTAGACACATAGAATGTTTAATTTATAGAAATGTGTCTCTAACAAACAATTCAATAAATCAAGGAATAAATCATAATACAAAATCATAAATAATCCCCTTGTGTCTTGATTTTATATATATTTATATATTTGTGATGTGATTAGCAGAAGTGAAAGTCCCTATGAAGTGCGGTTGTGAAGTGCTTGCCTGTTTTGCTTTAGCGTCTCTCTCCACATTCGCTTTCACTCCCTCTTTGTGTCCTTCAGAAACTCTCTCTTGGTATTCTGCACAGATATTTCGAAAACCGTTTCCTAGAATTGGCTTACGTGGGCAGGAAACTGGAATGTCTATGGAGGAGCCCGCTGACTGCTCTCATGCCCTGAGGAAGTGAGGCGTTGGTGTCTCGGTGCCAGCGGGGGCCGTCGCCTCTGGCTGAAGGGGCTAGAACAAACTGAGCCACATTTGGTAGCTTGAGCAAGTTAATAAGTTCATGGGCTCGTGTGATGATCTCCTCAGTGTCCTCCTCACTGTAGCATGCCATTACGGGACCGCTACGGGCAAATGTCCGCATCTTAGACAGGCAGAGCGACACTCTGAGAGAAACAGAATTAAATGGAAAGAGTGAGATATGGAACTGTTAGTTGATATAGCAAGGTTGTTAATTCTACTGTATGTTATGGCTGATAAGCATTTATTGGGAAAAAAATATATAGTTTGAACTGGGGAAAAAAAATCTTGATTTTATTCACAATATGCACTAATGCATGATCAAAACAATTTGAGACCACTTTGACCACATGTACTTTTTGAAACTGTGTTACAACCTTAATTACCAGTTTGTTCAAGGCAAATAATGTAGAGCCTTATGATTTTTACAGAATCAGTCACAGAATCCAGTCATGAAAATGGAATTGTACTGTAATGTATAAGAGTGTCATGGACAAAATCAAAAGTAAGTCAGTACACTTAAATCAAAACGTGATATGGACTAGTGTCTGTGAATATTAAGCTGCAAAAAAACAAAATATCAATCCTGCACATTCTGCGTGTCTCTGTGGGAATGAATGGCGCAGATGCACAGTTTCGTTATACTGAAGCATGCCTAAAACTTGCGGTATTTTCTGCTTCTGCTACCTCAATATATGAGTTGATGAACACATAAACATCATCTCTTACTGCTCTAAGAGTCACTTCATGAGAACTTTTTTTTTGAGACAATCTGTCGTCATATCATATACAAACAAAAACTTAAAGGTCCTCAGAGCAACCCATCAAAATAAAAGTTCAGTTTAACTTGAAGAAATTGTGACTTAATGAAATGATAGTACAACTACAAATAATACAATTATCATTAAAACATATTTTTTTTCAAGGAATATTTAGCAGAAACAATTATTTACCAGAATTTATTTACCAAAAAAAAAAATGCATACACACAGCACAGTATTTCTAAAAAAATAATAATAAAGTAATAATATATTTTTTAATTAAATTAATTAGAAATGCATTTGATTACTAAAAATTTTATGAAACCATTAAAATGGAATCAAAAAATGGAAAACACAGAATTCAGTAAAAATAAAAACTAAAGCAAAAAATAAAATATATTCCATAGGGCCTTAAAATGTCATTTTTGTTAAACTTTTAATAAATTTGCGTTAAACGGCGTAAGTTTCAAGATTTCAATTAATTAGACATGCTTTTTGATTCATAAAATGTAATTTAACCATTAAAACAGTTTAGAAAAATAAAAACAGAAAAAACGAAATCCAGAAAAATGTACAAGGGAAAAAATGGAATTTGTAAAAAGAAATTCAACAGAATTTGGGAAAAAATAATTTCAAAAGGCCCTGATTAATAACTATCTCAACTATCAAAAAACAAAAACAGTCATTATTATCCAGGTAACATTCCACAGGGGAGTGTAAACTTTTGAACAGGTTTGTATAAATTCAGTTATTATTTTGTCCTGTGGACTTCATGTAAACATCTGTTATGTGAAACAGCTTATTTCGGGACAGTATTAAATACAAAATAACATGCAATTTATAGAATCCTTGTTTAACTTCTTGCATATTCTGCAATGGTTTGTCAACTAAAAAAATAAACGGTTCACCCAAAACTGAGAATTCTGTCATTAAATACCTACCCTTATATCGTTCCAAACCTGAGGCACACAAATCAAGATATTTCTGATGAAATCAGAGTGCTTTCTGAGCCTCCATAGCGTTGTGATATTTTTTATAATGGTGCTAGGGTGACGCAGAGGAGAAGAATAGTTGAATAAAGTCTCGTAGCGTCGTAAAATTACGGTTGAACCACTGATGTCACATGGACCATTTTAACAAAGTCCTAAGTGCGTTTCTGTGCCTTGACCATGATATGACCCTTGCTGTCTATGCTGAGACAGAAAGCTCTCGGATTTCATCAAAAATATCTTAATTTGTATTCTGAAGATGAATGAAGGTTTTACAGATTTGGAACAACAGTTCCAATTATTAACGACAAAATTTTCATTTTTGTGTGAACTGTCCCTTTAAAAGGCAAAACAACATATATATTTTTACAATTTGTAATAAACTATGGTGTTGGAGCATACCTTGGAATAAGATCCTGACTGCGTGTGGCCAGTTTGGCCAGGGTGGTCATGAGCACAGTGATGAGGCGGGGAGAGAAGCTCGGAGGACTGGCGGACTGTCGCACCTGCGTGATCTCAAACAACACCGCCTCCAAACTCTCACAAAAAGAGGTGATCAGTTCCACCGTGCAGCGAGGGTCGTAAGACACTGAGAGATACTCGCCAATGACCCACACCTACATATAAACGTTAAATACGGTCACCTCAAGTATAGCACAATGACACTTATAATCTCAGTTCACTTCTGCTGCTCACCACATGCGTGTAGAAGTCTTCTTTACTGTAAATGTTGGCAGGGGAGCTGGCGAATTCCAGGATCTCTCTGGACTGATCTACAATCAGCGGTGGGTGGAGTTTGCACAGGGCCTGCAGGTGGGTGCTGAACACCCTACGATAACAAATTATCACAATAATGCATCATTTGGAATTACTTAATAGAAAACACATTACAACAAGAATTCAATTAAAAAAAAAAAAACTACCAGTCAAAAGTTTTTGGACAGTAAAGTCTTTTTTGCTCACCAAGCCTGCATTTATTTGATCCAAAATACAGCAAAAGCAGTAATATTGTGAAATATCTTTACTATTTTAAATAAATTCTTTTTAAATGTAATTTATTCCTGTGATCAAAGCTGAATTTTCAGCATCATTACTCCAGTCTTCAGTGTCACATGATCCAGAAATCAATCTAATATGCTGATTTGCTGTTCAAGAAACATTTATAATTATTATTATTATCAATATTTAAAATATTTGAGCACATTTTTTTGAATCTTTGATGGGAAACTGATGATAGAAATAAATACTTCTATTTAGCAATGATGCTTTAAATGGATCAAATATAATGATAAAGACATTTATAATGCTACAAAAGATTTCTCTTTTAGATAAATGCTGTTCTTCAGAACTTTCTATTCATGAAAAGAATCCTGAAAAAAAATCTACTCAGCTTTTTTCAACATAATAATAATAATAATAATATTAAATGTTTTTTGAGCAGCAATCAGAATATTAGAATGATTTCTGAAGGATCATGTGACATTGAAGACTGGAGTAATGATGTTAAAAATTCAGCTTTGAAATCGCAGGAATAAATTACATTTTAATATATATTCAAATAGAAAAAAGGTATTTTAAATAGTAAAAATATTTCACAATATTACTGTTTTTGCTGTATTTTGGATCATATAAATGCAGGCTTGGTGAGCAGAAGAGACTTCTTTTAAAACAACAGTAAACATTTTACTGTCCAAAAATGTTTGACTGGTAGTGTACTACTAACAACATGGCACTTGCAGCTTTCCCTGCCAAATCTTTTGCACAAATGACTGAGTTTTTGCCAATAAAGAGTATTTAATAAGTGCCTCACTTTTGGACCTCAACATTAAATGTCTTGATGTTATAGAGCAGACTACTTCTCTCCAGCAGCACTAGCAACAGCTGGTTCATCATTTTCTCATCAGCCTTCTAGAAAACACAATAAAAACATTTTATGTGAACAGATGACACAACTGAGACCTTCACAAAATTATTGTGTACATTCATTTTTTCGAACTGGTATCGCTTATTAAATGGCCTGGCTTTTCATTTGTGACTCTTACCTGAGTGACTGTGTTGAAGTACACATGCAGAAGCACGGGAACGACCTGAGCGCACCGAACGACCCGTGGGCTCTCCGCCATGTCAGCCAGAATCTCATGAAGCATTTTTAGCCTATGAGGCAATCACACTCAGAGGTTTACAGTAAGTAGGCATTTAACACACACACACTTTATTTTTATCCATGTGTAACATTTAGGTGGTTTGAATAAGTGGCAAGCCATTTTTGTGCTGTAGGCAGAGATGGTAAATATAAGGTTGACGGACCATGAGTTACTGTGTTACTTGTAGCTTCATAACATTACGGTTGAACCACTGATGTCACATGGACTATTTTAACAATGTCCTTACTACCTTTCTAGGCCTTGAATGTGTCAGTTGTGTTGCTGTCTATGCAGGATCAAAAAGCTTTCGGATTTCATCAAAAATATCTTAAATTGTGTTCTAAAGATGAAACATGGTCTTATGGGTTTGGAACAACATGGGGGTGAGCAATTAATGACAGAATTTAATTTTTTGACAAACTATCCCTTTAAAAGCAAAATGATGATATCACCTGTCTATTGTATCTCCAGTCCCAGCCTCTGGTCTGAGGATATAGAGGAAGAGCCCCCTGTAGGAAGGATGGCGGAAAGCATCCAGACAAGCAGCCACCTTCGCCCCCTGCTGGTCCCACGTGGTACGGTCCGAAGTCTGATAGCACGCTGATCTGCAACAGAATTGCATTGCTAATTCACATCACAATTAACTAGTTTGAGTGCTGATCTGTAGTCGGTAAAATCATGTACCTCTGCTGGAGGTCCAAGGTTGCTGCTAAGCAGGGCAGATCAAGGATAGTGTGCAGTAACTCAATGGCTGTATCTGGAGCTATCAGTGATGGGAGCAGCTCCACATACTCTGCAATCAATCCTGAGCTGTTCCACGCCAAGAACTGGTGGGTGAATTGCACAAACATTTAGTATATCACTTGTATTCAATTTAAAGGTACAGCCAAAATTAAAATTAGCTGAAAATGTTACCCTTACACCATCCAGTATGTAGATGAGTTTGTTTCTTCATCAGAACAGATTTGGAGAAATTTAGCTTTAAATCCCTTGCTCACAAATGGATCTTCTGCACTGAACGGGTGCTGTCAGAATGAGAGCCTCTTTGTTTGTCCTGAACAGTTAAAACTGCCAGCTGTTCTTCAGAAAAATCTTTAGGTCCCTCAAAATCTTCAGCTTTTAAGCATTTTTGTGTATTTGAACCCTTTCCAACAATGACTGTATGATTTTGAGATCCATCTTTTGCCACTGAGGACAACTGAGGGACTCATATGCAACTATTACAGAGGTTTCAAAGGCTCACTGATGCTTCAGAAGGAAAACCTATGCATTAAGAGCATAGTAAGGTGTGTAAACTTTTGAACAGAATGACGATGTGTATATTTTTCTGATTTTGCCTAAAAATCATATTGTTTCATTTAGTACTGCCATTCAGAAGACACATGTTTTCCAGAAGACAGAATAAGTGAAATTAACTTGAATGATTAACTTTAAATTCAAAAAGTCTTTTCCGATCATCAGTGAGTATTTGCAAATGTAATAGTTGATTTGAGTCTCTCAGTTGTCCTCGGTGTGAAAAGATGGATCTCAAAATCATAGTCATTGTTGGAAAGGGTTCAAATACACAAAAATGCTGGAAAACCAAAGAATTTGTGGGACCTGAGGGATTTTTCTGAAGAACAGCGGGCAGTTTAACTGTTCAGGACAAACAAGGGACTCGTGAACAACTATCACTAAAAAAATTCAGGTAACAACAAAGTATTAACTATCAAGTGTATGTAAACTTTTGAACGAGGTCATTTTTATAAATTCAACTATTATTTTCTCTTGGGAACTATCTGTAAATGTATTTTACGTGAAATATCTTATTCAGGTCAGTACTAAATAAAAAAATAACGTGCATTTTTTTGATCCCTCTTATTTTGGTAAAATAACATTTTGCAGATTCTGTAAACGTAAATGTAAATGTTTGACTTCAATTGCATGTACACATCAAGCACCATTTACAAGTGAAAACAGTCCAAAACAGTTCCAAATAAATATTTCTGTATATTTTGATGTGACAGGACAACAACGAATGGACATTTTCACTGGAGGAAGCATTATTATGGATTATGTATTTTGGCCAGAAGCAATGTTTTAAAATAAAAAGTCTTAATATTTGGTTGTTTCTTACAAACCAACAGCATTTCCCTTCACAAGATGTTAATTGATGGACTGGAGTCCAGTGTGGATTACTTGTGGATTATTGTAATGCTTCATCAGCTGTTTGAACCTTCATTTTAATTGCACACATTCCCTGCAGAGGATCAATTGGTGAGCAAGTGATGTAATGTTAAATCTCTCTAAATCTGTTTTGATAAAGAAACAAACTCATCTGCATCTTGAATGGAGCGTGAGTTATTTCTTTTTTTTTTTGTGCAAAATTTCTTTAAAAATATTCAGCCAGCCAACCTTCAGGATGTTTGGAAAGCTCTGTCTGTAGTTGACCACTCTGTCCTGTAGCACGCTAGCATTGAGAAGACAGAACTGAACAAACTCAAAGGCGAGCATGGGCTCGTTGAACTGCTCGGCAGGACAGTGGCTGAAGAGTTGGCAGAACACAGCCTCCGAGTCCACCGCGGC
Organism: Garra rufa; assembly: GCF_049309525.1. NCBI lineage: Eukaryota > Metazoa > Chordata > Actinopteri > Cypriniformes > Cyprinidae > Garra > Garra rufa. The sequence continues at coordinate 32,134,673 of NC_133361.1, read as the reverse complement.
CGTCTCGCCTGATATTAGAGCATATGCACACTAAGATGCATTCATACATCACACTGTCAGAGCCATACACAGCTGTAAGTGTTAGGGACACTGAATGGCCACGTCACTCACTGTGGTTGAGGTAGAACTGAGCGATAGGCAGCAGAGTTCGAGCATAGGCGAGGTCTCCATGCAGTCTGCCATACAGGGCTTTGATGCAGGGGAAAGCACGGTACACATAGGAGGGGTCCTCACCGCAGATGATGTCCATTATTGACACTGACTCAACAATACACTATACAACAGATAAACAGAGTCACCATCCATAATGCCATTTAACTTACTTTAAGTCTTAATCATGACATGATTCAATAATACAGTGTAAAATCCTATTCTATTTTGCATTAGTTTCTAATTTAATGCTTTCTTTTAGCTTAATTTAAGTGAAGGTTTGAACAATTAACATGAATTTTAGGATTTGTTTACATGATTTCAAACCTTTTTAGAAATTTCTAATAATTTTTTGGGTATAAAACTCTTTACACAAGGTACAAAATACTGTGTGTTCCCTATTTTTAATAAGTATTTTATTTTAATTTTTTAATTGTTGTGGTTAAAATGAAAAATGGCAACTGCAACAACAACAAAATAAATGTGAGCATTATGATTAATTAAAAACACTACCATTCAAATATTTGGAGTCAGTACTTTTTTTGTTTTAATGAATTTTTTTTTTCAGTCTGGTTGCACTGAATGGATCAAATCTGACAGTAAAGACATTTATAATGTTATAAAAGATTTTTATTTCAAATAAATGCTTTTTTTAAAACTTTCTATTCATCAAAGATTACTGAAAAAAAGTATTCACAAAAACATTACAATGCATTGTTTTTAATATTGGGAATGTTTTAAAATTGGGAAATGTTTTTTCGGGCAGCAAATCAGCTTATTAGAGTGATTTCTGAAGGATCATGTGACACTGAAGGCCAGAGTAATGATGCTGAAAAATTCAAGCAAAATTTTGAGGCAGTAATCCACGCCTTTGTTACCACTCGGCTGGATTACTGTAACTCATTGTATGTGGGGGTTAGTGGATCCTCTGTCGCCCGTTTGCAGATGGTGCAAAATGCTGCTGCCCGTCTTTTAACTGGTACACGTAAATATGAGCATATTTCCCCCATTCTCGCTTCACTTCATTGGCTGCCTGTACATTTTAGGATTCAATTTAAAATTCTTCTATTTGTTTTTAAATCCTTAAATGGCCTTGCCCCAGTATACATTTCTGAATTGCTTCACCCATACACGCCATCTCGTTCTCTTAGATCAGCTGATCAGTTGCTCTTGGATGTGCCCAAAACAAAGCGCAAACACAGAGGGGATCGCGCCTTTGCTGTAGCAGCTCCTAAACTGTGGAATGCTTTGCCTCTGTTTATTAGACAGGCCTCTTCATTGTCTGTTTTTAAATCATATCTTAAAACCCATTTTTTTTTCATTTGCCTTTGACACCTGTTGAATTTGTTCTTATTTGTTATGTCTTAGTGAGTTTTTAGTTTGCTGTACAGCACTTTGGTTCACTTTGTGTGTTGTAAAGTGCTTTATAAATAAAGTTGAGTTGAGTTGAGTTGAGTTGAAAATTTAATTTTGTTTCACAGGAATAAATTACATTTTAAAATATATATACATAGAAAACAAGTTTATTTATTTTTTTTACTTGTAATAATATTTAACAATATTACAGTTTTTACTGTATTTTTGATCAAGTAAATGCAGCTTTGGTGAGCAGAAGAGACTTCCAAAAACACTTTAAATTTTACAGAAATTAAACTTTTGAATGGTATTGTATGTGGGACTTACTGCTTTCTGTAGCTCTGTATCTGACTTCTTTAGGGCTTCTACATAGTGAAAAAATAAGAGAGAAAAAAAAAAATCAATACATTCACCAGCAGAGTGTAATAAACATTCTCTAATAGCTGACCTATGATCTACTCACTCCGGTCACTCTGTTCAATAAGACGCTGGCAGTACTCAAAAGCCTTCTCTCTCAGTCTCTCTTTGGGAGGAAGTAGTCTGCTGGAAGAGGATGTGGCCGACACCATGGACATCACTGAACTGTCCACCTCTGAGCGATCATCTGCACCAACAGCACAGCACATTACACTACATTATAACACCAAGAGCACGACTCCTTATCCAGTAGGATCTAAACAGCAGGATTTAAAATCTGGCAGGATCCAATGGCATTGCAGGGCTGAGCATATGACAGGACATGTAGACTATGTTTGGAACGGCACACTACAATACTACTATTTTTACAGTATGCAGTATGTACTGTATAGCGTACAAGCTATGCAAATTTTCTTACTAGATTTATTAAAATGTGCAGTATACAAACAAGAGCACACAGTGTGAAATGACACGACATCTTCCTCATTGCTAAACAAAGATATTCCTACTTAAAATTGGATTAAATACTATAGTTGAGGTCAAACGTTTACATACACCTTGCAGAATCTGCAAAATATTAATTATTTTACCGAAATAAAAGCGATCATAAAAAATGCATGTTCTTTTTTATTTAGTACTGACCTGAATAAGATATAGAATAGTCCACAAGAGAAAATAATAGTTGAATTTATAAAAATGACCCAGTTCAAAAGTTTACATACACTTAATTCTTAATACCGTGTTGTTACCTGAATGATCCACAGCTGTGGTTTTTTATTTAGTGATAGTTGTTCATGAGTCTCTTGTTTGTCCTGAACAGTTAAACTGCCCACTGTTCTGCAGAAAAATCCTTCAGGTCCAGCAAATTCTTTGGTTTTTCAGCATTTTTGAGTATTTGAACACTTTCCAACAATGACTGTATGATTTTGAGATCCATCTTTTCACACTGAGGACAACTGAGGGACTCATATGCAACTATTACAGAAGATTCAAACACTCACTGATGCTTCAGAAGGAAACACGATGCATTAAGAGCTTAAAAAAAATTTATAAAAAAAAAATAAACATGCAAGTATCTTCTTTAGCTTCTGAAGGGCAGTACTAAATAAAATAAAAACTCGATTAAGGCAAAATAAGAAAAAAATGTATCTTCATTCTGTTCAAAAGTTTTCACCCCCTGCTCATAATGCATCGCTTTTCCTTCTGGAGTATCAGTGAGCAGTATGTTAGTAGTATTTCATTCCAAACATAGCCATAGACTCAAAATCAAAATCAATTTGATACATACAGCAGTTAATTTTGAATCATAGATAAAAGAGCTTCTGATTGCGCAGAAAGGAAAAGCACACTGGCTTTAAATTGATCATATCAGACTTTTCGCTTACATCTTACCTTGGTGCTGTGACTGAATGCTCTTTGGTTTTTTTAGTAGAGCTAGCAAAGATGAAATTTCCATGTTATTTGTCTTAACTCAAAGTATATATCTTACATGGGACAGTTTGTAAACTGTTGATATTTTTACAACCGTTTTCTGGTAATTTAACTAAAACATGGGTGCACAAACTCGATCCTGGAGGGTTGGGTAAAAGCTAATACAAAATATTAATAAATAATATAATAGTATATGTGACCCTGGACCATAATGGATCATAAGGGTAATTTATTGAAATTGAGATTTATACATCATCTGAAACCCGACTAAATAAGCTTTCCGTTGATGTATGGTTTGTTAGGAGAGGACAATATTTGGACTACAGCTATTTGAAAATCTTTAATCTGAGGGTGTAAAAAAAATCAAAATATTGAGAAAGTTGTCCAAATGAAGTTCTTAGCAATGCATATTACTAATCAAAAATTAAGTTTTGATATATTTATGGTAGAAACTGTACAAAAATATCTTCATGGAATACTTAATATTCTAATGATTAAATTTTGACCCATACAATGAATTTTTGGATATAGCAACAAAAATACCTGTGCTACTTAAGACTAGTTTTGTGGTCCAGGGTCACATAAAAGTAACACTAAAATAACACTGATCATAAAGCAAACCAACTGAAACAACGTCTCTGTTTGGACTACCTGATTCTGTGTTTGTAGTCCCGTCTGTGTCATAAGTAAGCAGCCAATTCTTGATCATAGAGAAAGTATACATATTCATCCACTGGTCCTCAGTGTAGCTCTGACCCACACACAGCACAGTGAAGAAGTCGCCCGTTACCACCCCATCCACCTCCGTCAGTGGAGCAGGCTGATGAAGAGATGTTGACAAGTGGTAATCAGTTCACAGAGATCACTCAACAGTATCATTATAAACTTGCAGGTACCGATGAATAAAGAAAAGCAACATGTCCCACCTGACGTGTTCTCGGTCCACTGAAAAATCCCCCAGAAGACATGGAGGCTCCCTGCTGCATACTGGCATAACGCAACCAATCCACCAATTTACGACTAACCAGATTGACCTGATCTGTGTTTAGTGAGCAGATAATTCATGTTAACATCTTTGCATTTTCCAGATTATAGTATTTAAATTATGTCTTTTCAATATACAGTACTGCGCAAAAGTTTTAGGCCACTAGGATTTTCACCACCAAAAAATGGTTTTAAGTCAGTTATTTCTATCTTTTGCTGTAGTGTGTCAGTAGGAAATATCAGTTTACATTTCCAAACATTCTTTTTACAATTAATTGTAATCATTTTTGTTTGCACAAGGAGTCTGACAACAGCCAATGCTCCACACAGAGATCTGATCTCACCATCATCCAGTCTGTCTGAAATGACAGGAAGAAACAGAACAAACGGAGACAGACTAAATCCAGAAGAACTGTGGCAACGTCTACAAGATGCTTCAAGAAACCTACCTGCAAAGCTACAGTACTGTTAACAGTTTTAGGCACTTGTGTAAAATGCTGTAAAATGACGATGCTGTCAATAATTTCATAAATAAATTTTAATTATCAATTAAATTGTATTAACTAAATTAAATCAACATTTGGTGTGACCATCCTTTGCATTTAAAGCAGCTTTTGCCCTAGGTGCACTTGCGCATTGTTTTTCAGGTAGCTTTTCAGGTAGGTTTCTTGCAGTGTTGTTTTTGACAACCATCTTAGATTTAGTCTTAGTCTTTTGGACTAAAATGCTTATTAGTTTTAGTCAAATTTTAGTCACTTCTATATGTGATAGTTTTAGTCGACGAAAAGTCAAAAAGGTTTTAGTTTAATTTTAGTCAAAAAAAGGGGAAAAAGTAGTCTTTTAACAAATTAATGTAGGTCAGTAAGTATTTTGCTGTTGGGTAGTGTCACTTATAAGTTGTGAAAATAGCAGATCTATAGTTCAACACATTGTGAGCTTCCGGATTGACTATTTTCACCAATAATTACAATAATGAAGGAATGGTTTTAGACATAAAAGACATATATTTGAAATACACTCCTAGGTCCTCTCGCCATTTGTGACCACCCTGTGTGCAAACTGCCGCCATCATGCTTAATCGTCTGTCTGTCTATCCAAACAAGGATAGAATGCTAAAACGCTTGCCATACTAGTATGGCAAAGAGCATTTAATGTTAAAACGGCTTGCCATAGCGGCAGATACTTTTTAGGTTTTAATTGGCATGCACAATAAGCAGAAATGTCGTGCATTTTAAATGTCTGACGGACCACCCACTAACATTTTTGTCTATTCTCGTCTCGTCAACGAAAACTCACACACGTCTCGTCATGTTTTAGTCATCAAAGAGCCATTTTTATCTCGTCATCGTCATGAAAAAAAGTGCCGTCAATGAAATGATTTCGTCATCGCTGTTAACTATAGAGTGGGGTTTAAAAGTCCATTTTGAAAATCTTTGTTTCAAATGAGTTTGTTTTTTCATGAGAACAGATTTAGAGAAATTTAGCATTACATCACTTGCTCACAAATGGATCCTCTGCAGTGAATGGGTGCCGTCAGAATGAGGGCAAAAAACATCACAATAATCCACAAGACACCAGTCCACCAATTAACATCTTGTGAAGCCAAAACCCGCATGTTTGTAATAAACTTCAAATTGTTGTTTCCAACTAAAATACGACTTCTCTGTCCATAATATAGTTTTCTCCAGTGAAAAAGTGCACAGATAAAGCACCGGTTTACAAGTGAAAACAGTTCTAAACAAATTTCTTGTTGGATTTTGACATGAGAGGACAACAGATGTGTTTTTTTTTCACTGGAGGAAGCGTTATTATTATGGATTATGGATTTGTATTTTGTCCAAAATCAATTATTTAAATTAAAACACATTAATGCTGGATTTGTTTCTTACAAACACACAGCTTTTCACTTTACAAGATGTTAATTGATGCACTTCTGACATTTGGACCCCACTGTAATGACACTTCCAATATAGTTTTGTGCTACACAAATGTGACTCAGGACCACAAAACCAGTCATAAGGGTCAATGTTTTGAAATTGAGATTTATACATCATCTATTTAGCACAATATTTAGCTGAGATGCAACTATTTGAAAATCTGGAATCTGAGGGTGCAAAAAATCTAAATATTGAGAAAATCGCCTTTAAAGTTGTCCAAATAAACTTCTTAGCAATGTATATTACTAATCAAAAAATTAAGTTTTGATATATTTATGGTAGGAAATGTACAAAATAACTAGCATTCTACTCGTCTATTTTTGCTATTATTTAATTTCTATATGCTTGCTTGTCGCCGACAATAATTCTAATTATTTTTGGCATAAAAGAATATAATTTTGACCCATACAATGCATTTTAGCTATTGCTAAATATACCCATGCTACTTAAAACAGATATTGTGGTCTAGGGTCACAAATATGATCAACTTTACCATCTGTGAGAATCTCTGGATAAACAGTAATCATTTTCGAGAGAATGGGAAGGGCATGTTTGGATATCTGCCCGTCTGACAGCCGAGACTCAAGACTTTTCAGCAAATGGTGGCAGAGGGGCATCACATCTTCTTTATTCCCAGCCTGAGAACAATTAGATGATTAGTCAAGTGTTCATGAACACAACACAAGCTGAACATGAACACTATGTGACTCACCTGAGCCAGAATAACACTGGCCACATAGCTGAAGGTCCTGCTGTCCTGACTGAGATCAGAGCAGAGGCTGTGTACGCTGGGGGGAAAGCTCTCCCGTATGATGGAGGATGACAGAACCTGAAGCTGCTCAGGACATGATGAAGAACGAAGAACCGTCTGTAGCTTCATCACCAGATCTGATGGAAGCCTGAAGGTAATGGAGGAGTTCAATTATACACTTAAAATGCTCCTAAATATACTTATATACTAAACATACAAAAAGCTTCATGCCTATGTGCTGTTCAAATGTATTTTACATGAATATGACTCACTCTCTTGCATATTTAGTGGCAGAAACTATCAGACTGAGTCTCTGGAGAGAATCCACTGTGTCTCCACTAACGTCTTTAGCGTGGAGGAGCTTAAATATTCGCCCGCAAAACCTTTGCAGCTCTTCCTCCTTTATTTCTCTGAAAGATAAATTTACATGAATTAACAGATTTATCATTGAGAAGAACTTGTCTAATATAGGCTGTAACTGAACAGTCATGTGACCAATACAGCTTTTGACAGTAAACGTTTTAAGTAAAGATGCCGTTTTACCTTGCCTGCTTTATTAAACTCTCCGTCGCGGGGGCATACATTTTGAAAACAATGCAATAACATGTCAAAACATAGAATAACAAGAATCAAAACATTTGCTCCGTCGGCTATGATGTCCTGACAACAAATCACATGACAACAATAGGTTCCGCTTTTCCGCGTCAGTCGGCCACTAAATAGCGTAACATACAGGAGGTTGTGGTTGAATATTCTTTATAAGCAGAATATTCAATCGGAAAAAAATCATATGAGTAGAATATTCATATCTTTCGATAGACTAATGATTTATATATGGTTCTCTTTGCCAGTCGTCGACAAACAAGCATATGAATATTAAATAATAGTACAAATAGACGAGTAGAATGCTAGTTATTCCGAATTGAGCCACATAATATGAGTAGAATTACATATCCATAGGTAAAATATTCATTCCTTCATGGGTACATACATATATATAAGACTAAATGAGAGTTTGGTCCCCTTGAGAAAGATCAGTGTTCATAAGGAAACAGGCAAATTCACTTTACATACCAAAAACAAGCAATAATCAACCTGTAAAGTAAACTTTGAAGCAAATAAATGTATTTTGAAAGATAAAGTTTAATAGAGTCAGTGTAAATATCTGCAATTCCCCCAAAATTGGACAGTGTACTTATATGAAGAAACTTTTCTTACAGAAAAAAGAAAGAAAATCTAGTTTTATATTTAAGCTACCTACCATCTTCTCTACAACGAGATACACTAAACATATAGGCTACCTTATAACAGCTGTCTTAACAGTAAAACAGATATCGATTAAATATAGAGAAATTAAGTACGTTTTACACTACCAGTCAAAACTTTTCAAACAGTAAAATGTTTTTTAAAGAAGTGTCTTCTGCTCACCAAGCCTGCATTTGATTCAAAATACAGCAAAAGCAGTAATATTGAGAAATATTTTTACTATTTTAAATAACTGCTTTCTATTTGAATGTACTTTAAAATTTAATTTATTCCTGTGATCAAAGCTACATTTTCAACATCATTTCTTCAGTGTCACATGATCCTTCAGAAATCATTGTAATATGTTGATTTGCTGCTCAAGAAACATTTATTATTATCAGTATTTAAAACAGTTGAGTACATTTGTTTTCAGGATTCTTTGATTAATAGAAAGATCCAAAGATCAGCATTTATCTGAAATAAAAAGCTTTTGCAACATTATACACTATATTGAAAAGCTTGGAGTCAGTATACATTGGCATGCAAAAGTTTAGGAACCCCTAGCAGAATCTGTGGAAATGTGAATAATTTGAATAACAAAATAAGAGAGATCATACACAATGTGTTATATTTTATTTAGTACTGTCCTGAGTAAGATAGTTTACATAAATTATGTTTACATATAGTCCACAAGAAGCCCTTGGTTCTTAATACTGTGTGTGCTTACTTGGATGATCTACGACTGTTTTTTGTTTATTAATAGTTCTTCATGAGTCCCTGGTCTGTTCTGAAGAGTTAAACTAAGTACTGTTCTTCAGAAAAATCCTCTAGGTCCTCCAGATCCTTTAGTTTTCCAGCATCTTTTGCATATTTGAACCCTTTCCAGCAGTGACTGTATGATTTTGAGATCCATCTTTTCACACTGAGGACAACTGAGGGACTCAAACACAATGATTAAAAAAGGTTCAAACATTCACGGATGCTCCAGAAGGAGAAACAATACATTAGGAGCCGGGGGTGAAAACTTTGAGAATTTGAAAATCAAAGTAAATTGTACTTCATTTGTCTTCCGGGAAACCTGCAAGTAGTTCCTGTTGCTTCCGAAGGGCAGTACTAAAAAATAAAATAAAAAAAAGATATTTCAACAAAATAAAAATTTAGACATCTTCATCCTGTTCAAAATTTTTTACCCCCCCAGCTCTTAATGCACTCTGGAGCTTTTTTATAATAGTTGTTTAAGTCTGTTTTTGGTGTACTAAATACAGGCTTGGTGAGCAGAAGAGACTTCTTTAATAAACATAAAAAAAATCTTACGGTTCAAAAACTTTTGACTGGTAGTGTATGTGTAAAAACAAATCATAAAAAGTTCTGGCTAAATTAATAAAGCCAGTCTCCAGTTATCAATTACAATTACATTATTTATAATACTTACACTCCATGGATGCAGTAAAAATCAAAGCTGTATTTGGCCAATAGCAGGCTGTAAATTCATATCTATTCTGTTCTTAAATGAACCAGAGTTTCAGAGATCCTCATGACTTGTTGAAGCAGGCTGCAGTTGAAACTTTGTAGTTCAAACTTTTTAATAGTTTGCTGTTAACATTTCAGCATATTCAAGAGTTCTGCTCAGGCAAAGACAGGACAGAGTTGCACAGTTTTGGTGCACAGGGTTATAAAGACTTAATGCAATACAACTTGGAAGGAAATTGTGATAAATTGAGAAACAGAATCAAGCTAGGTACCCTGCATACAATAACATTTGAAAATAAATTACATGAATGATAAAAGAAACAAAATGAAGGTGGAGCGGCGGACATACAAAGCAATGCTTAAACCTTCATCAACGTGGAATCAAAACAGAAGATGCCATTGCCACCTATTTATTTAAAAGATTAGCCAGTGAAGTATTTTTATTCATTCCAGATACACCATTGCATAAAATGCATGGACAGAAGAAAAGCCCTCATACACTGTGTACTCGAATACACGTTAAAAACAGACATTCACGTGATGCATGATCTCACAAAGCATTTTGAGGGGTGTTTTGTGTACAATGCAAACAGATTACATCTTTCAACTAGACTCAGAAGAGAAAGAAAACCTACATCAGTTTAAATTAGAAATGTTTAGTGTATAAACACTTGCATATGCTAATATGCACAACACGAAGCACAAAAAGAAATTATAAAAAAAAATTCTTTGAATCTGTGTGATAAAAAATACTCCATGGTTATATACGTGTACAGACACTGTGACAGATTGTGAAAAAATATGAAAAAAACAAACAAACGTTTAGGCAGTGACAGCTAAATCTGTATGTTAAGTGTGTTAACAATGACAGACAATGTTTATTTCACCATTATACTGGTTCTACAAGAAGTAAAAAACACGTACATATGGATTTCTTTCATTTATCAGGCAAATCAAAATTTTGTTCTTGATTTTTTAATAAACCGTATACTTCAAATGGAATAGTGGTTCTCATTTATTGTGTTTATTGAAGCCCATGTAAATAGATGAAACAAAAAGCCGTATCTAATCAGACTAATTATGACAATAACAATATCTATGTTTCTGCATCGATATCTGGATCATATGAATGCAAATGTTCTTTCAAAGTTGAATCATAAATGAAAATTTGCTGAAAATGTAATCACCCTCAGGCCATCCAAAATTGTTCTTGGTTTGTTTCTTCATCAGAACATATTTGGAGAAACTTTGCATTACATCACTTTCTGACTTTCTTTGCAGAAAGCAATTTGATAGATAGCCAGAAGAAACAGTCTGAAGTTAAAAACATCTTAATGATGGATTGTTTTTTACGAACACAGCTTTTCAGTTCACAAGACGGACTGGAGTCGTATGGATTACTTGTAGATTACTGCGATGTTTTTAATCAGCTGTTTGGAACCTCATTCTGACGGCACCCATTCACTACAGAGGATCCATTGGTGAGCAAGTTCTGTAATGCTAAATTTCTCAATCGGTTTAGATGAAGAAACAAACTCGTCTACATCTTGGATGACCTGAGAATGAGTACATGTAAGCAAATTATTCCTTTAAATTCACCAAAAGACTTTTTTTCTGTTTACTGGCAGATTCCTCTTGATCTATGCATTAGTCCGCTGAGCTAGAAGTAGTTTCAAAGAAAAAAGAACCAGCAGGATTTTATTTCCTGTCTACTTTTATTGTATCACTCAGTAGGGTGGTCAAACAATTAATTGCGATTACTTGATTCAAAATAAAAGTTTGTTTGCATACTATTATGTGTGTGCACTTATTATGTATATTTAAATATACACATATATGTACAGTGTCGCTCAAAAGTTTGGGATCAGTAAGATTTTTAATTGTTTATAAAGACTTGTGCTGATCAAGGCTGCATTTATTTGATCAAAAATACAAAAAAATTGTAATATTGTGAAATATTATTTCAATTTAAAATAACTGTTTTCTTTGTGAATATATTTTAAAATGTAATTTATTCCTGTGATACAAAGCTACATTTTCAGCATCATTACTCCAGTCTTCAGTGTCACATGATCCTTCAGAAATCATTCTAATATGCTGATTTATTATCAGTGTTGAAAACAGTTGTGCTGCTTAATATATTTTTGGAACCTGTGATACTTTTTTCTGGACTCTTTGATCAATAAAAGGTTAAAAAGAACTGCATTTATTTAAAATAGAAAGGTTTTCTAACAATATACACTACTGTTCAAAAGTTTCTTTTTTTGAAAGGAATTAATACTTTTATTCACCAAGGATGTGTTAAATTAATAGAAAGTGATAGCATAGATTTACATTGTTAGAAAAGATTTATATTTTGAATAAATTGTGTTCTTTTTAACTTGTTATTCATCATAGAATCCTGAAAAAAAAAAAGAATCACAAGTTCCAAAAAAAAAAATATTAAGCAGCACTGTTTCCAGCACTGATAATACATCAGCATATTAGAATGATTTCTGGAGGATCATGTGACACTGAAGACTGGAGCAATGATGCAGAAAATTCAGCTTTGCATCACAGAAATAAATTATATTTTAAAGTATATTAAAATAAAAAAAAACATTATTTTATATTGTTTTTTTTTTCTGTATTTTTGATCAAATAAATGCAGCCTTGATGAAAATAAGAGATTTCTTTAAAAAATATTTGTATGTATTCGTATGTAAACACTTTGTATGTATTTGTATATAAACTATGTATATGTTTATATTATATATAAACAAATATTTAACATTAAATTTACATATTTTCCCTTAATATATACATGTATGTATGTGTATTTAAATATACATAATAAATACACACAGTACACACACATATAGTATGCAAATATAAACTTTTATTTTGAATCGATTAATTGCAACTAATCGTTTTGCAGCTCTAGATTAATCGCATACAAAATACAAAAAGTTTGTGTTTATGTATGTTTACTGTGTACATTATGTATATATAAACACACACAAGCATGTATATGTTAAAGAAAAAATACATATTTATATATAAAATATTTATATTTCATATAACAAATTATATATACACTGCCACTCAAGTTTGGGATCAGTAAGACTCGTAATGTTTTTAAAGAAGTCTCTTATGCTCATCAAGACTGCATTTATTTAATCAAATATACAGAAAAAAACAATAATACTGCAAAATGTTATTACAGTATAAAATAATGGTTTCTATTTTTATATACATAAAATAAAAATAAAAATCCTGTGATGCAAAGCTGAATTTTCATCAGCCATTACTCCGGTCTTCAGTGTCACATGATCCTTTAGAAATATTTCTAATATGCTGATTTATAATTAGAATTATCAATGTTGTGTTGCTTAATATTTTTTGGAACCTGTAATTTTTTTCAAGATTCTTTGATGAATAAAAGGTTAAAAAGAACAGCATTCATTCAAAATATAAATCTTTTCTAACAATATAAGTCTTTGGCATCACATTTTATCAATCTAACACATCCTTGCTGAATAAAAGTAATAATTTCTTTAAAAAAAAAAAAGAAAGAATAAAAATGTACTGACCCCAAACTTTTGTACAGTAGTGTATATTGTTAGAAAAGATTTCTATATTAAATAAATGCTGTTCTTTTTTAACTTTTTATTCAAAGAATCCTGAAAAAACACAGATATTAATCAACACACTGATAATAAATCAGCATATTAGAATGATTTCTGAAGGTTAATGTGACACTGAAGACTGAAGTAATGATGCCTAAAAATTTAGCTTTGATCACAGAAATAAATACGATTTTTAATGTATATTAAAATAGAAGAACGTTTTTTTGTAGCGTAATAATAATAATAATTCACAATATTACCTTCAGTATTTTTGATCAAATAAACGCAGCCTTGATGAGCATAAGAAACTTAAAAAAAAATACTTAGTCTTACTGATCACAAACTTTTGACCAGGAGTGTAAGTATATATACACGCATACATTTTTCAAAACACACACATGTATGTGTGTGTATTTATATATATATATATATATACACACACACATAATTGATATACACAGTACACACACATACTGTATACTACGTAAACACAAACTTATATTTTGTATGTGATTAATCACGATTGATCAATTTAACACATCCTTGCTGTGTTAATTCCAGTCACAACATGATTCATCATCTTTAGACACTTTTATACTAGCAGAATGCTGTTGTTAATTTTTTTTCTTACAAGATGTGTTCATTCAAACCTGCAAATTAACATCTCAGTAGGTAAGTTTGATGTTGTTGTCTTCTTTAAGTAGTACATCACGTTTTTTATTTGTATTTAGTCCTGAAAGAAGTGAAGCACTAAGGCACTAATGATGAGGATATGTATTTGGTCTGTTAAAGTTTGGATTTCCACTACAAAATCAACACTGTACGGCTGTCACTGTACGACTACACTGGCATACGAAGAAGCTATCGGTAGCTCGCGTATAGCTACTTTATAATTTGCAACATACGAAGCAGTTACCGAACTCGAACCGAATCCTGTTAGTGATTGTCTCGAGAAAACATTTGAATAATTCTAACAATATATATTTACTCTTCTCTTAGTAAAACTAGAAAGTCTCATTAAAGGCTGACTTTGTGTATATTACTAAAAAATAAGCTTCTTGAACTCTCAGACAAAAATACTGAACATTCATTTAGTGGCTTCTGCGATTATTAAGCGATCGCAGAAAGTCAGTGAAGAAACAGCCTCTGCAACAATCAATATGAACAGTTACATTCCTAGGTCTGGAAAAGCATTTGGTTGACATCGGATACATCAGCGACGTATTGTGTGCTTGCTAAGGGAGCAGAATTTTGGCCAAGTGCTAATGGGGATGGTTACTGACTGAGCTACTTTACCACCTTTTTTAACACAAAACATCGAAAATGTATCTACAAACACAATTTTTAAAATCTGTCATTTAGGTTGAAAGTGGGTGCCGTGAGCCATAACAAATAAACAAACGGTGCTTACATTCATCGAGTTCTTTTTAATGTTTGCGCTAAACATAGGCCAATTAGGAAATTTGAATTTTTCTAGACATTTCTCTTTGTAGTAAGCAAGCAAGGTGAGAATCCTCCACAGAAAAAAAATACATTGTACACTATAATAATGTAAGTTAAAGAACTCCAGCTAGAAAAGGCCTCTATGATATCTATTTCTGCTGAGTTGTAACAATCTTATTTCATTAAAGATAGCCTTTTTTCTTTTAAACAGAGAGATAAATAAATCCTCACAAAGGCCGCACAGGTAACTGCGGTGACGCAGCTTCCTGTGACCCTTCTTTTTATATACTGCTTCAATTCAGAGACGCTCATGGTCTGTAATAGCTGCATAGGTATTGGTCCCACCCCACCCCGAAAAGAACTCTCTCTCTCTCAGCTGTACCTTGTGAGGAACTACCTGGGCGCACATGCCTAGCTGGTGTGTCTTTAAGCACATGTACCTCTCTTCATACGTCTTTCAAACATTCTTCCGAGATTAAAAACCCCTACAAAATTAAAACTGTGTGAGCATTGAATTTTAATGCTGCCAGATGTAGCTCATTGAATTTTTTCCCCCCCATGAAACGACAACCTCTTCTTACAAAGACATTCGGTCGGTTTGCCCGCGTGGGGCGTTTACAAAACTTTTGAGTTCTTGTATCAAAGAAAACCAAGCATGTTTCCCTCAATATGTTTTAACGATATTGTGAGATGTGCTTTAAAGATCCGTCGTCGGCTCACTCGCTCGCTCGCTCGCTCACTCACTCACTCGTTCGTTCATTCGCTGGCCTCTTGGTTCATTGCAACAATTACAGGCTGAGGGACCGGAGCGACACAGTCCTCCTCCATTTTGGACCGTTTGGGCTCGGGCTCGTCGATGCTGGATTCGTCGGTTTCCATGCTGGAGGGTCGGTTGACCAGCACAGGGGGGGATGTCGAAGCTTGGGCTGCCAAGATCTGAAGAGGATTGGTGAGAGCTAAGGGGAAAGAGATGACAAAGAAATTGGCTACAGGTCACTGACAAATAATTGAAAAATACATGGTCATTTTGTATTCTGTGACAAAGTATGTAACCAAAATCATACGATCAACAAAACTACATTTAAAATTATACAATTCATTCTGGTGATACTTAAGTCAGTTGAGTTTCACAAATATCAGTTTTGAGAAAGTGGCACCACATGACATCTGAACTAATCTTGTGTAGTCATAGAAAGATACATTTTTTTAAAAGACTTGCTGACATCGACACACAATCATGAGGGTCTGCAGTAATTCTATAATTTTTGTTTTAGTTCCCCCCCTCCTTCAAGTTGGTCACATCAGTGTTAGATTAGCACTACTGATAAACTGATTAAATTTTATTTTTATATTTTCAGTTTTTATTTTAATTTAATTTTTTTTTCAATTTATAGTAATTACATTTTGTGTTTTATTTAGTTTTAGGATATTGCTATTTTTGTATCGCTGATAAACTGTTTTTTGATTATTTTACATTTGATATTATTTTTATATTTTCTGTATTCAGTTTAATTTTAGTTGTATTTAATTTAGTTTTAGTTTATTTAGTGTTATTTCAGTAACACTGAGAAACTGTAAATGTTTTGTCATATTTTTTCATTTCATTTTTAAATTCTGTTTTATTTTTAATTTTATTTAAATGCATAGTAATTTAGTTGTGTTATATTTAGTTTAGTGTTTAGTGTTATTTTAGCATCACTGGTAAACAGTTATTTTTTTTATATTTTGAATTTGATTTTATTTTTATATTTAGGTTTATTTCAATTTGTTGTAATTTGTTCTAGTTTATTTAGTGTTATTTTAGTATCACTCATATACTGTTATTGTTTTTTTTTCATATTTTGAATTTAATTTAATTTTTATAATATCTGTTTTAATTTTAGGTTTATTTACATTTATAGTAATGTACTTTATATAGTTTTAGTATATTTAGTGTTATTTCAGTATCACTGATAATTATGCTTTTTCTTATTTAGAATTTAATTTTTATATTTTGTTGTTTTTATGTTAGGTTTATTTAAATTGACAGTAATTTCATTTTGTGTTGTATTTAGTTTTAGTTTATTTACTGTTATTTTAGTATCACTAATAAACTTTTACTGATAGTATCACTGATAAACTGTTTTTTTCATATTTGGAATGTGATTATGTTTTCACATTAGGTTTATTCAAATTTTATTTTTTGTTTTATTTACTTTTAGTTTATTTGGTGTTATTTAGCATCACTGATAAACTGTTCATGTTTTTTATATTTTGAATTAGATTTTTCATTTTAGGTTTATTTAGATTTATAGTAATTTATTTGTGTGTTTTATTTAGTTCTAGTTTATTTAGTGTTATTTTAGTATCACTAATAAACTGTTAATTTATTTTGATATTTTAAATTTGACTTTATTTTTCTATTTTAGGCTTATTGAAATTTATAGTAATTTAATTTTGTGTTTTATGTGTCTAGTTTACTTTTAGTTTATTTAGTGTAATGTTAGTATTAGTGATTACCTGTTTTAGTTCTTCATATTTTGAATTTGATTTTATTTTTATATTTTCCATTTCTATTCTGTGTTTTATTTAGTTTTAGTTTATTTAGTTTTAATTATTTCAGTACTTTAAAACTAAATGAGAAGTGAGGCTTTGGCAACTAACTGAAATAAGTTATAATAATAAGTTATTTTATTTCAGTTAGTCATGTTTATTTTATTTTAATGACAATTTCATGGGTTTAGATTTTGGTGGCAGATATATATTATATATTATTATATTAATATAAGCACTTTTGTCTTACTTAACTACTTAAACTACTAAAAAAACTTTAAGAATTTCAAAACATGAAAAAAAAAAAGATTAAGTGTAAACGTTTACAAAATGAATCACAAACTCATGATAGAAAGATTATATAAAAGCAAGTTAGAAAATAATCGTGCACTGTAAATTTGAAATTTCAACGTACACATACCGTAAGCACTGGTTGGTACGCTGGTGACAGGAAGAGCATGTTTGCCATTCTGAGCAATGGTCTGCACAGGAAGCTGGTGCATGGCGCTCTGCTGGACAACAGTGTAGCTCTGCTGCCCCCTATTGGCTGCACTTAAGTGACTTCCTACAGCCTGAATAACTCTACTGCCAACCACAGGCATCTCCTCCACTGTACCTATACACACCATATAGACAGAGAGACTGTTAAGGCCTATTCACACAGAGTGCAAATTTTAAAGACTAGGTATCCATGTAGATTTAGCAAAAATATCTCTGTAATAAAGCAAGACGAAATGGCCAGTTGTACCTCTTTGATCTCCATGTCCATCTCCAGAGCCTGATGAGGTGGTGTTAGCCAGGATGTAGCCATTGGGGGAGCTGGTCGAGGTGGTCACTACACGAACCATGGTGACAGCTGGCGCCTGCTGCACCACATGGATGGCCTGACCAGAGGCCTGGGAGGAGCTAATGATGGAGGCCGGCATGTAAGCCACAGGTTTAGGTATCCCGGCCGAGGACTGAGATGGTACGGCCATGATTACAGGCTGAGCGCTCACTGGAGAGCCTGAGAGACAAGAGGAATCATAGAGAGTCTGAGAAATATATTTAGGACTTGAGAAGTGACTTTGAATTAGTAGCTTGCCAAGATTGCATACATATAAAAAATTGTTAGCTAAACAAAACAGAACACGGAATGTGACGGAATGTGACGATTAAATCAAAAGTAGATCGGTACGCTTAAAATAAAACGTGATATGAAGCAGCAAAATTACTATTTAAATATGAATCCTGCATGTTCTGCGTGTTTCTGTGTGAATGAATGGTGGTTTCGTGTACTACACACATTATGAAACGCACATGACGCTTGAGGTTTTTTCAGACTTTGCCAGCTCAATATACAGTCAAACCAGATATTGTTTTTCTTAGTGGGTGCAGGACACTACAGTTCATTTATGTGAGGACAGCAACAAAGTAAACTGTGACATATACCCAAAAATTCTTCATACAGCGGACAACCAGTAAAATTGTTAAAATTTGGGAACAAAAATTATTCAGACACTTTGACCTGACCATGTTTTGGTCAGAAGTTTTTTTTTTAATTGCTAATGCAACCTTTTTACTCCACATACTGAACAAAATTAAGCATTACTTGGTAACTGGTCAACAAAGTATTGATAGTTGTGTAAATATTGTCATATTAACAGTTGTCTGAATCATTTTTGATTGATTATAGTCCATTACATACCTTTATATCAAAGTTATCTGACATTATCCATTTTCTAAACTATAGCGAATAAACTGTGATAATGTGAGAAATGTTGAAGGTGTCTGAATTAATTTTGGTGTGACTGTATGTGTACAAGAACACATAAACAATCCCTAGAACTAGTCTGAGAGTGCCTTTGACAGATTTTTTTGTAATTTTACCATTCAAACAGAGTCTAGAATAATAAAAAAAAACAATCCAGAAAAATTTAAATGGAAAAAAAATAATAATAATAAAATGAAATTTGGGAAAAACAAAACAAAACAAAACAGATTTTATAGGGCCCTACTTCCTCAGCCATATGATTGTTCATTTAGTCACAAAATATAAATTAATCTCTGTTTAAAATTGGATTTATATTACATCCAACTTTATCAACATACAATACAGTCACATACAGCAACTAATTGCCTGTTATTTTTGTTTTCATTGCAAAATGCAAATGCATGATCACTCAGCTCTTTATAGAAAGTTAGATATATGTAACCATAGACCATAAAACTAGTCATGTGGGTCAACTTTTTGAAATTGAGAATTATTCATCTGAAAGCTGAATAAATAAGCTTTCCATTGATGTATGGTTTGTTAAGACAATATTTTTGTTACGAGATAAAACTATTTGAAAATCTGTTTTTTTTTGGGGGGGGGGGGGGGGGGAATCTAAATATTGAGATAATCGCCTTTAAAGTTGTCCAAATGAAGTTCTTAGCAATGCATATTACTAATCACCAATTTCGTTTCGATATATTTACGGAATGAAAATTTACTAAATATCTTCATGGAACATGATCTTTACTTAATATTCTAATGATTTATGGCATAAAAAAAATCTATAATTTTGACCCATACAATGTATTGTTGGCTATTGCTACAAATATACCCATGCTACTTAAGGCTAGTTTTGTGGTCCAGGGTCACATATAAGAATCTTCAACCTTATGGACATACTACGGACATACATATAGTATAACTGTGTAGGGCAACATATACTTTATCGTCACAAAATGTAAAACATATATTACGGTCCGTTTCTAATCAGCTAAATGTGGTTATAAGAAGTTATAAACATTAACATAATAATTTTACGTAAAGTTTCTTTTAAAAGATGTGTATTGTAAAAAGTACTATGCAAATTGTCAAGCTACAAAAAATAAAATAAAAATAAAAATAAAAAAATCTACAAAATACTTACTTAAAAAAAAACAACAAAAAACAACAACAAAAAAAAACAAAAAAAAAAAAAACGGAAAAGCTCCAGTATTTTAACTACAGCTGAGCTACTGTCATACCACTGAAAAAATAGGTTAAGTTAGTATTGTTTCTATTCAGAGACTGTACATCCAAACACTGCTAGAGACGCACACTGCTGTGCAGTCAGTCTGTCAGTACTGCTGTGCTATTAAAGGAGACGCGCTCACCTGGTGCACTCTGGGAGTATCGGTACTCAGGCACAGAAGCAAGCTTAGAACCAAAGTCATGCTCATGAGACACTGGTGATCCTTCTCGTGACAAACACTCTGGGGTCTGGAGGCCGCTCGAGTGCGGAGAGAGGAGGCCGGAGTGGGTGGGAGATGCAGGAGCACTCCTGAAACCAACACAATGATCTGTCAGTCACACACACTGATATCCTGACACACAGAAACTCTCATATGCACCGTGAATGCTACATATACATGTTTGGATGTTACTCACCAAGCAGGGTCCAAAAATAACTTTTTGCCTCACCTACTTAAGTTGGACAATTTGAATAGAAACATTTTCCAATGTTAAAGAACTTTAAGAAATTTGTGTGATTTCTTTGAGGGTAAAGCTTTCAAAACATTAGGGATGTAACGATATCAAAATCTCATGATATCACGATATGAAGTCCACGATATGATATTTATTGTGATATAAAAAAAAAAGACAAATGAAGAATTGGAAAAAATACAAATTTATTTTATAAGTTAAATTGTTCCATCTAATGCACTTTGAAAGTTCAAAATTAAGAGCTCCAACCCATGTTCTTAACTAAGAAAACTTAATTCACAAAAAAGTCTCGAATTGACTTGTACCTAAACTTTAAAGAGGACTCAACCCTCTTTCTGTTGTGATATTTCAGGAGTGATAAACACAGCAGTTTCAGATCATTCACTCATATATGTCATTAGGAAATGTTTTAAACAGCCAAAATGTCATAAAAATAATTACATTAAAAAAGTACCAAATTCAAAATTGTCTCAGTTTAATGCTGAATTTGCTGATACTGATTGGAGTAACGAGCTGTTTTTGCAAAATCCTGATCATGTTCTTTCAAATTTCCATAGGAAAGTGGAGGCAATACGTAAAAAATATACAACTACCTGTAAAATACATATTAGACAAAATACAGTACCTTGGGTAAGTCCTGATATTTTACAGCTCCTAAAAAAGAAGGCCTCTTCCTTGAAAGCCTACAGATTATTAAAAACACCTGAAGCTAAGATTATTTTCACACAGTTTAGAAATAAGTGTAATTTTGAATTATACAAAGCAAAACAGTCTTATTATGAAAATCAAATTAGTCAAACAGTTTCCAATCCAAGAACATTATGGCGAACATTGAAATCAATAACTGGTGAAAATAAAATATAATAATAATTTACAAATATCTATAAATGGTACTCTTCTTACTGATCATGATAAAATTGCTTATTCTTTTAATGAGTATTTTATTGCATCTGTACAAGAATTATCCTCTAGATTTACTAGTCCTCTGTCTCTCACATCAGTACCAACATTATCTCAGCAATTCTCTTTTTCTGAAATCGTACAAAATGATATAACTAATATTTTGTGTTCTCTGAATGCTTCTCATGCTTGTGATATAAATAATTTAAACATGACTTTTCTTAAAACTCATGCCAGTACTCTTATACCACTATCATTTAGTTAATCTGTGTATTAGACAATCAGTATTTCCTACCATGTGGAAAACGGCCCAGATCACCCCCATGTTTAAATCTGATGATCCAATTAAGATTTCCAACTACCGTCCAATTGCAATTCTCCCAACCATTTCCAAGTTGCTTGAAAAAATATTATATAATCAACTAATTAACCACCTTGAAAATAATAGCCTGCTCAGTGATTGCCAGCATGGCTTTCGACCCTTGCGGTCAACTATGTCGGCTTTGCTGCTTCTCACTGAGCAAATACGTACGTCTCTAAACAAGGGTCAGATTACTGGAGTTGTATACATAGATTTTCAGAAAGCTTTCGATACAGCCAATCATCAAATTCCGTTAAACAAACTTCTTTCTTTTCATTTGTCATCTTCCTGCAATAGATATGTTTACATCGTATTTAAGTGACAGATCTCAGACTGTAAGAATCGGCACAGTAACATCACAGCCACGAGTGTGTTCTATGGGAGTTCCACAGGGCAGTATTTTAGGTCCTTTACTTTTCCTTATATATATATTAATGATCTTCCTTGTGTTTTGAATTTCTCTAGTTCTTTGCTATATGCTGATGACACTGTTATTTTTCTTTCTGGTTCTAATATCGACACAATTAATTACAAACTTACACAGATCTGCAGCATTTACATAACTGGCTGCAAGATAATCATTTAACACTTAATGTCAAGAAAACACAAGGCATGTATTTTTATTCATCTAGGAGACAGTTATCCATATCCAAATCTATTACTTTTTCTAATCAAACGCTTTCAATTGTATCAGTATATAAGTATTTAGGAGTCTATCTTGACTCACATCTTACTTATCAAGAACATGTTCAAACCCTAACCAGAAAGTTAAATCAAAAGTTATGTGTTTATAGCAAAATTAGACCATATTTGTTGCTTTC